>NW_026057578.1:49613826-49654028 GCF_023721935.1 Panthera uncia | reverse complement strand
TTCAAGCTGTATTACAAAGCTGTAATCATCAAGACAGCTTGATATTGACACAAGAACAGACACACAAATCAATGGAATAGAATAGAGAACTCAGAAATGGACCCATAAATGTATGACCAACTAATCTTTGACAAAGCAGGAAAGAATATCCAATGTGAAAAGGGCAGTCTGTTCAGCAAATAGTGTTGGGAAAACAGGACAGCGACATGCAGAAGTATGAAACTGGACCACTTTCTTACACCATGCACAAAAATAAACTCAAAGTGGATGAAAGACCTAAATGTAAGACAGGAAGACATCAAAATCCTAAAGAAAAAAAAACAGGTAGGAACCTCTTTGACCTCATCACAGCTACTTCTTACTTGACAGGTCTCTGGACGAGAGGAAAACAAAAGCAAAAATGAACTATTGGGACCTCATCAAGATAAAAAACTTCTGCACAGCGAAGGAAACAATTGATAAAACTAAAAGGCACCCAATGGAATGGGAGAAGATATTTACAAATGGCATATCAGATCAAGGGTTAGTACTCAAAATCTATAAAAAAAAACTCATCAAACTCAACACCCGAAAAACAAATAATCCAGTGGAGAAATGGGAAGAAGACATGAATAGACACTTTTCCAAAGAAGATATCCACATGGCTAACAGACTCATTATGCTCAACATAACTTGTCATCAGGACATTACAAATCAAAACCATAGCGAGATAACACCTCACACCTGTCGGAATGGCTAAAATGAACAATTCAGGCGACAACAGATGTTGGAGAGGATGTGGAGAAAGAGGACCTCTTTGCACTGCTGGTGGGAGTGCAAACTGGTGCATCCATTCTGGAAAACAGTATGGAAGATCCTCAAAAAATCAAAAATAGAACTGCCCTATAATCCAGCAATTGCAGTGCTAGATATTTATCCAAAGGATACAAAAATGTGGATGCCAAAGAGCATATATACCCCAATGTTTATAGCAGCAGTAGTGAAAAGAGCCAAATTATGGCAAGATATCGAATGTCCATCAGTTGATGGACATTCCATACAATGGAATACTACTTGGAGAACAAAAATAATGAAATCTTGCCATTTGCAACAATGTGGATGGAACTAGAGTGTATTATGCTAAGTGAAATAAGTCAGTGAGAGAAAGACAAATGTATGATTTCACTCATGTGGAATTTAAGAAACAAAACAAATGAACATAGGGAAAGGGAAGCAAAAATAAGATAAAAAGAGGGAAGTAGACAAACTATAAGAGTTTGGGTTTTTTTAATATAATTTATTGTCAAGTTGGCTAACATTAGCGTATATAGGGCGCCCTTGGTTTTGGGGGTAGATTCCCATCACTCGTCACTTACATACAACACCCAGTGCTCATCCCAACAAGTTCCCTTCTCAATGCCCATCACCCATTTTCCCCTCTACCCTGCCCTCCCCATCAACCCTCAGTTTGTTTTCTGTATTTAAGAGTCTCATGGTTTGCCCCCCCTCCCTCTCTGTTTGTTAACTATTTTTTCCCCTTCCCTTTCCCCATGGTCTTCTGTTAAGTTTCTCAAATTCCACATATAAGTGAAAACATATGATATCTTTCTCTGACTGACTTATTTCACTTAGCATAGTACCCTCCAGTCCCATCTGCATTGCTGCAAATGGCAGGATTTCATTCTTTTTCATTGCCAAGTAGTATTCCATTGTATATATAAACCACATCTTCTTTATCCATTTGTCAGTTGATGGGCATTTAGGCACTTCATAAGAGATTCTTAAACACAAAGAACAAACTGAGGGTTGCTGGTGGGGTAGTAGGTGAGGGGATGGGCTAAATGAGACATGGGCATTAAAGGGGGACCCTTGTTGAGACGAGCACTGGGTGTTATATGTAAGTGATGAATCACTAAATTCTACTCCTGAAATCGTTACTACAGTATATGTTAACTAACTTGGATTTTAATTTTTTTAATGTTTATTTGTTTTTGAGAGAGAGAGAGAGAGAGCAGGGAAGGGGCAGAGAGAGAGGGAGACACATAATCTGAAGCAGGCTCTAGGCTCTGAGTTGTCAGCATAGAGCCTGACATGGGGCTCAAACTCATGAACTGTGAGATCATGAGTTGGATGCCTGATCCACCAGGTGCCCCAACTAACTTGGATTTAAATAAGAAAAAATAAAGTAAGGACATAGAATAATGCAAAAAAAAAAATTTAAATTAAAAACTGAGGGTTGATGGGGGGGTGGGAGGGAGGGGAAAGTAGGTGATGGGCATTGAGGAGGGCACATGCTGGGATGAGCACTGGGTGTTGTATGGAAACCAATTTGACAATAAATTTCATATTTAAAAAAAAACTTAGAAAAACAAACTTTAAAAGAAAAAAATAAACATTTAAAAAAGCTAATAAGAGATATGGAAAATTAATTACATGTAATAATGGCAGTATATTAAGGCTTCATGCATAAAAGTGCAATATAGGATGAATAGTATTTTAAAACTATTTTCCAATCATTCTTCCAAACCAAGGTCTTTAAAGATAATAAATTCTGTGGCAAGTAGCAATATGCCTAGAGAAGTGTCTTTAATTCAGTGTGACCATGGTTTAGAAAAGTCCAAGTTACCGTATAAAAGCAGAAGCAAACATTCATTAAATAAAATATTTAAATTGTAGTGCAATTTTTATAGAACACTAAGATATTTTTATTTTTAACATTTTTCTATTTTTCATACAAAAACATAGTTTGCCTGTCTGTAACCTGAAGTTTCCTAAATATTCTATCTGTTAGAATGTATATAAAATGGGAAGTCTATCCAATTTATCAGGTACCAAGTGTGCAATGTCTCCTTTGTAATGTTCTTTTTCTTAATCAAGTGTGAGCCAGTGAGCAGTGTGTGAGGAGACATTCATGTGCATGAACAGTTTTCACTCTGAGTTAATCACACTAGAACATGTTTTAGAGGCAGTTCTATATGTCATTCAACACCTTTACGTATTTAAACTTTAGAAAGTTCCATGTCTCATGCAAGTCTTATAAAGGACATTTTCAAAGGGTTTTAGGTCTTCCTTTTTCAGTAGGGAGATTTTGTTGATATATAATTGCAGTGTGAGGTATTGAAACACACCAGGGTACTGGTTTTAATGAGTCATCTGAGAACACAGAGCTAGGTAACAGGGGTGATCATAAATGTACAGTATTTTTTAAAAATTATACACATGTGAATGGGGGATGTCTATTGATTGGGGAGAAGGAACACATGAGAAACCATGCAAGAACTGCACTGTTCTTCTTAACAGCCAAAGTCAGAGGCTTCAGCACTGCAGCTCTGATGTACAGCAAAGCTAAAAAATCATGGTTCATGCCCATCCCCACAAGACTTGAAAGTACCCCTTTCTGATACAGGAAGTTTAAACCAGTGAACTCATCATTATGCTTCCTTGTTAATGGAAGAAACAAATGCACAGAGAAGTTCAGTAATTTCCCCAGGCCCCAGTGTTAACTATGCAAGAAAACCAGGCTTACAGCCAGCTCTTATTATACTGTTCTACTTATCATAGAATATCATAAATGTTTTGTTTCTGTGTGTCCAAATAGTCTCCACAGGGAAAAATAATAAATGGAACAGTATCTTTTTAAACTACGATAAAAAGGAGCACCTGGGTGCCTCAGTCGGTTGAGTGTCCAGCTCTTGATTTCAGCTCAGGTCATGCTCTCACAGTTTGTGATATTGAGCTCTGCACAGGATTCTATGCTGACAGGGTGGAGCCTACTTGGGATTCTCTCGCGCGCGGGCATGCCTGCTCTCTCTCTGCTCATGAATGTGAATGCACTCACTCTCAAAATAAACAAACAAAAAAAAAACCTTTATACTCTAAAGGAATTTAACTAAAGGCTATTATTAGCAAGACGAGAGATAACAAATGGTGAAGATGTGGAGAAAAGGGAACCCAGGTGAATTGTTGGTGGGAATATAAATTTGTGTAGGCACTGTGAAAAGCAGTATGGAAAATACTGTGGAAAACACTAAGTGCCCATCAATGGATAAATGAATAAAGAACATGTTTTTATATATAAATATAAATACACGCACAAAAGTGGTGGATTTGTTAAGTAACCTTGCTGTGGTTATCATTTCACAGTATATACATATATCAAATCATCATATTACATACCTTAAACTTAAAAAATGTTATTTGTAAGTCGAATCTCAGTAAAGCTGGAAAAAATTACCACAAGTAAGCTTCCTTGCTCCAAAAGGTTTTAGGATGCTGATCTAGAGGACAAGAAAACAGAGACATGAAATCACATACATTTTAAACTTTATATTAATCTGCATCCTGTTTTTGCAAATGGTGATTCTGATGACAACAATAAGTGAGGTGTTAGTTATGTTAACTTGATTCTAGAGAGATTTAGGTTTTTACCTGTTGAGTTGTCTGCTCTAGAATGCCATTTATGTCATTAACTACTGAACACAGTTCATTGTCTAAAGGCAATATGCCAAAAATAAATTTGTCCAGGTTCAGTTTCCCAAATACAGAAAACCTTTACACTTATCCATATCACTGACTTACAAAAGACTTAGCTTTGTCAAAAATAAATTCTGAATAAATTTTAATCCAATACATATTTGGTTGGGATAGTTTCTAAAACCATTAAAGATACCCTTCCCTCGTTGACCAGTTTCCATTTTATCTAATAGAACCATTAAACAAATAGTTATTTGTTGTCAGAGTGGTTTGGTACTTTCATGAATGTAATATTTATCTATAAATGTATACTCCTCATCAGCATCCCACATTTAATCACACACTATAATTTTAAAAAGTAGAAAATGAGATAAATATTAATTATAGAAAGAACCACAAACAACAAAAAATCAGGCAAATAGTTCTGACAGTTGAAAAAAATAGAATTAGGAAATCTGCTCAGAAAATCCCTTGGCATACTGGGAGGAAAGAGTTCCCATTCTAGATAAATTTCTATGAAAAAATCAAGAACAATTCCAAAGAATACACAACCAAGGCAAGTTAGGATTTCAAAAAATACAAGGCACATGGCAACATAGACTCATAGGTCTTAAAGGGAAACCACAGACAGCTGATAAGAGATGTGGGAACTTCTATTTCACTGAGTTAAATTATTCATTGATGTATATTTTATTTTTTACCAGAAATGTTTAAATACTCCAGTCTTTTCGATCATAAGAGCCAGGTTAGGAGACGTGCATGTGTCTCTTCCAACTTCAGTCCTACCCCTTCTAAGTAACCTCTCCACAACTGTTCCATCTCTGAGGAAAGTCTTTTCATCCTTCCAGAATGACAGAAGTAAAGAAAACGTGAGGAAGTGATCCATACACAAAGTTAGAAATAAGTCCATCAATCAATTCCTGTAAGAAATTTCATCCACTCTACTTGGCCTTGGACCTAGGAGAGCAGCCCAGTGCAGGGAGTCTCCGCAGGGGCCGAGGTGGCCTGGAGGGGCCCCGGTCCCAGGAGGTCTGGGACTGGTATTCAGGGGAAGCCATGGCAGCAGCCCAGAAGTGGGACCAGGCTCGGCCCTAGCTAGTCCAAGATATGTCTGGCTTCCTGGCCTTGGTGCAGCAGCCTTTGGGGCTGTGCAGCCAGTCCTCAGCCTGCTTGCCACCCCACTCTGGGTCCTAGGCCCCTGTGGCAGCTGCCCCAGCACCCTGGCCACATGCATGCTAGGTGGGTTTCAACAGGCATGGAGGGGCCCTAACCCTGCACCTCCTGCTGCCCCAGGGCTGGGAGGGTTCTGGTCTCTTCCTCTGACTACAAGGGCCTGAGTTGGGACTTGTGGCTGCCTGCCTCGAAGGTGCCACTCACCTCTTCACTGCCCTCCACCACAGAGGAGCCCAGGACAAGCAATTCCTGGACTGGCAGGTACTCTCCCAAGGGTGAAGGGTGCGGAGCCTACTGAGGTCGCAGCCCCAGACTTTTCAGGGTGCCCTCTGGCCCAGGATATGAGCTGGGTAGTGAAACTACTCTTCTGGGGATGGCTCCATGGGAGGCCACTTGGGGGTGAATGGGTGGAGGCAGGGCAGGCAGAGTTTCACTAATTTTTTTTCACTTCATTGCCAGTGATTTTATTAAATTATGATTATTGGTTTCAGGAGTAGAATTTAGTGATTTATCACTTATGTATAACACCGAATGCTCATCCCAACAAGTGCCCTCCTTAATGCCCATGACCCATTTAACCCACCCCCACACTTCCCCTCTAGCATTCCTCAGTTTGTTTTCTGTATTTAAGAGTCTCTTATGGTTTGCCTTCCTCTATATTTTTATCTTATTTTTCCTTCCTTTCCCATATGTTCATCTGTTTTGTTTCTTAAATTCCACATATTAGTGAAATCATATGATACTGGTCATTCCCTGACTGACGTATTTCGCTTAGCATAATAACCTCTAATTTCATCCACATTGTTGCAAAAGGCAAGATTTCATTCTTTTGGTTACCTGAGTAATATTCCATTGGATATATATATATCTTCTTTATCCATTCATCAGTTGATGGACATTTGAGATCTTTCCATCATTTGGCTATTTTTGATAGTGCTTCTATAAACATTAAGGTGTATGTGCCCCTTGGAATCTGTATCTTTATATCCTTTGAGTAAATACCTACTAGTGCAATTGCTGGGTCAAAGGGTAGATTTATTTTTAACTTTTTGAGGAATCTCCACAGTATCTTCCAGAGTGGTTGTACCAGTTTGCATTTACACCAACAGTATAAGAGGGTTCCCCTTTGTCTGCATCCTTGTCAACATCTGAATTGTTTCCTGCGTGGTCAATTTTAGCCATTCTGACAGTTATAAGGTGGTATCTCATTGTGGTTTTGATTTGCATTTCCCTGATGATGAGTGATGTTGAGCATTTTTCATGTGTCTGTTCGCCATGTGGATGTCTTCTTTGGAACAGTGTCTATTCATGTCTTTTGCCCATTTCCTCACTGGATTATTTGTTTTTTGGGTGTTGAGTTTGATAAGTTCTTTTGAGATTCTGGATACTAACACTTTATCTGATTTACCATTTGCAAATATCTTCTCCCATTTCATCAGTTGCCTTTTAGCTTTGTCGATTGTTTCCTTCACTGTGCAGGAGACTTTTATCTTGATGAGGTCCCAATAGTCCATTTTTACTTTTGTTTCCCTTGCCTCCTGAGACATGTTTAATAAGAAGTTGCTGCAGCCCAAGTCAAAGAAGTTGTTGCCTATTTTCTCCAGTAGGATTTTAGGATTGTGATGTTTTCTGTCTCAAATTTAGATCTTTCATCCATTTTTAATTCATACTTGTGTATGATGTAAGAAAGTTGTCCAGTTTTATTCTTCTGCATGTCGCTGTCCATTTTTCCCGGCACCATTTGCTGAGGAGACTGTTTTTTTTGTTTGTTTGTTTTTTGGTTTTTTTTTTTTCCATTTTATACCCTTTCGTGTTCTGTTAAAGATTAATTGGTCTTATGTTTGTGGTTCCATTTTTGGGTTCTCTATTCCGTTCCATTGATCTGTGTGTCTGTTTTTGTGCCAGTAGCATACTGTCTTGATAATTACAGCTTTGTAAACAGCTTAAAGTCTAGAATTGTGATGCCCCCAACTTTTCTTTATCAACATTACTTTGGCTATTCGTGGTACTTTCTCATTCCATACAAATTTTACGACAGTATTCTGTGAAGAATACTGGTGTTATTTTGATAGGAATTGCATTGAATATGTAGATTGCTTTGGGTAGTATAGACATTTTAACAATATTTTTCTTCCAATCCATGAGCATGGAGTGTTTTTCCATTCCTTTGTGTCTTCTTCCGTTTCTTTCATCAGCTTTCTATAGTTTTCAATGTACAGATAGTTTTGCCTCTTTTGTAAGGTTTATTCATAGGTATCTTCTGGTTTTTGGTGCAATTGTAAATGGGAACAATTCCTTCATTTCTCTTTCTGCTGCTTCATTATTGGTGTATAGAAATGCAACCCATTTGTGTACATTGATGTTCTATCCTGTGACTTTGCTGAATTCATGTATCAGTTCTAGCAGGGTTTTTTTTTTAAGTCTTTTGGACTTTCCAGGTAGGGACTCATGTCATCTGTGAAGAGTGAAAATTTTGACTTCTTCCTTACTAACCCATATGCCTTTTACTTCTTTTTATTGTCTGATGGCTGTTGAAGAACATTGGTGAAAGTGGACATCCCTGTTGTGTTCCTGACCTGAGGGGGAAAGCTCTCAGTTTTTCACCATTGAGGATATTAGCTGTGGGCCTTTCATATATGGCCTTGATGTTGAAGTATGTTCCTTTTATCCCTACTTTATTGAGAATTTGTATCAAGAAAGGATGCTGTATTTTGTCAAATGCTTTTTCTGCATCTATTGAGAGTAACATATGGCTCTTATCTTCTCATTTATTAATGTGGTGTAACACATTGATTGATTTGAGAATATTGACAAGCCCTAAAGCCCAAGAATAAATCCAACTTGATCATGGTGAATAATTCTTTTGATGTACTGTCGAATTTGATTTGTTAGTATCTTGTTGAGAATTTTGCATCCAGGTTTATCAGGGATATTGGCCTGTAATTATCCTTTTTAGTGGATTCATTGGTATTGGAATCAAGGTAATTCTGGTCTCATAGAATGAGTTTGGAAACTTTCATTCCTTTTTTTTTTTTTTTGAATAGTTTGAGGAGAATAAGTATTAACTCTTCTTTAAATGTCTGGTAGAGGGGCGCCTGGGTGGCGCAGTCGGTTAAGTGTCCGGCTTCAGCCAGGTCACGATCTCGCGGTCCGTGAGTTCGAGACCCGCGTCAGGCTCTGGGTTGATGGCTCGGAGCCTGGAGCCTGTTTCCGATTCTGTGTCTCCCTCTCTCTCTGCCCCTCCCCCGTTCATGCTCTGTCTCTCTCTGTCCCAAAAATAAAAAAAAAAAACGTTGAAAAAAAAAATAAATGTCTGGTAGAATTCCCCTGGGAAGCCATCTGGTCCAGGACTCTTATTTGTTGGGAGATTTTTGATAACTGATTAAATTTATTTGCTGGTATTGGCACTCTCCAATTTTTCTTTTCCTTTCTGTTTCAGTTTTGGTAGTGCATGAATTTCTAGTAATTTATCCATTTCTTCTGATTGTCCACTTTGTTGGAATATAATTTTTCATAGTATTCTTTTATCATAGTTTGTATTTCTGTAGTGTTGGTTGTGATCTCTCCTCTTTCATTTGTGATTTTATCTATTTGGGTACTCTCTTCTTTTTGATAAGTCTGGTTGTGGGTTTATCACTTTTGTTTATTCTTACAAAAAAACAGCTTTTAATTTAACTGATGTGTTCTACTGTGATGTTTTGCTTGTTTGTTCCTTTTTCATTTATTTCTAATATTTATTATTTCCCTTCTTCTGGTGGCTTTGGGATTTATTTGCTGCTCCTTTGCTAGCTCCTTTAGATGTAAGGTTAGGGGGCGCCTGGGTGGCTCAGTCGGTTGAGCGTCCGACTTCAGCTCGGGTCACGATCTCACGGTCCGTGAGTTCGAGCCCCGCGTCGGGCTCTGGGCTGATGGCTCAGAGCCTGGAGCCTGCTTCCAATTCTGTGTCTCCCTCTCTCTCTGCCCCTCCCCCATTCATGCTCTGTCTCTCTCTGTCTCAAAAATAAAAGAAACATTAAAAAAAATTAAAAAAAAAATAGATGTAAGGTTAGGTTGTATACTGGGGACCTTTCTTGATTCTTGAGATAGGCCTGAAGTGCATTGTACTTTCATCTTACGACTGCCTTTGTTGTATCTCAAAGGGTTTAGACTGCCATGTTTTCATTTTCATTTGCTTCCATGTATTTTTTTTTAATTTTTCTTTTAATTTCCTGGTTGACCCATTCATTTTTAGTAGGATGTTCTTTAACCTTCATATATTTGAGGGCTTTCCAAACTTTGTTCTTGTTGATTTCAAGTTTCATGATGTTTTTCTCTGAAAATATGCATGGTATGATCTCAAATCTTTTTGTTCCTATTGAGGGCTGATTTGTGATCCAATATGTCATGTATTCTGGAGAATGTTCCATATGCACTTGAGAAGAATGAGAATTCTGCTGCTCTGGATGAAATGTTCTGAATATATCTGTGAAATCCATCAGGTCCAGTGTGTCATTCAAAGCCATTATTTCCTTGTTGATTTTGTCTGTAAATGATCTGTCCATTGCTATAAATGGGGAATTAAAGTCTCCTACCATTATGGTCTTATTATCAATGAGTTTATGTTTGTGATTAATTGATGTATGTATTGTCCTCCACATTGGAGGTATAAATATTTACAATTGTTAGAACTTCTTGATGGCTAGACCCCTTAATTATGATATAATGCCCTTCTTTGTCTCTTATTACAGTCTTTGTTTCAATATCTAGTTTGTCCGACATAAATATGACTACTTCATCTTTCTTTTGTATCCATTTCTTCTATTTCCATCCATTCTGATACCCTATGTCTTTGACTAGAGCATTTAGTCCATTTACATTCAGAGTGTTTATTGAAAGATACGAATTTAGTGCCATTTTGTTATTTGTAGATTTGATGTTTCTGGTGATGTTCTCTGGTCCTTTGTAATCTTTGATGGTTTTTCCCCCCTCCACTTAGAGATTCCCCCTTATAATTTCTTGTAGGGCTGGTGTCGTGGTCATGAATTCCTTTAGTTTTTGTTTGGGAAGGTCTTTATCTCTCCTATTCTGAATGACAACCTTGCTGGATAAAGGATTCTTGGCTACATATTTTTCCTATGCAACAGAAGGAATATTTCCTGCCTCTCCTTTCTGGCCTGCCAAGTTTCAGTGGGCAGGTCTGCTACTAACCTCATGTGTCCACTCTTGGAGTTTAAGGACTGTTTGTCCCTAGCTGCTTTCAGAATTCTCTATCTTTGTATTTTTCCAGTTTCACTATGATATGTCATGGTGTTGAACTGTTTTTGTTTATTTTGAAGGGGTTTCTCTGTGCCTTTTGGACATAGAAGCTTGTTTCCTTCCCCAGATTAGGGAAGCTTTTTAGCTATAATTTGTTCAAATAAACCTAATGCCCCTTTTCTATCTCTTCTTCTGGGATTCTTATGATACAGATATTGTTTCATTTCATTGAATCACTTAGTTCTCTACATCTTCCCTCATGATCTAGTAAATTCCTTTCCCTCTTTCTCAGCTTAATTATTTTTTATTGTTTTATCTTCTATTTCACCTGTTCTCTCTTCTCCTCCTCCATTCTCACTGTCACTGTGGCTAGTTTATTTTGAATCTCAGTTATAGCATTTTAAAAATCATTCTGATGGTTCTTAGGTCTTTGATCTCTGCAGCAATTGTTTCTCTGTTGTCTTCTATGCTTTTTGCAAGCTCAGCCAGTAGTCTTAATGACCGTTGTTCTAAATTCTTTTTCCGATATATGTTTATACCTGTTTTGACCAAGTCACTGACTATTTCTTCTTGACCTTTCTTTCTGGGAGAATTCCTCCATTTGTCATTTGGGCTGTTTCTGACTTTTGTGTATTTTAAAAACTTGTTATGTGTCTTGCGCCTGAGAGTACTATTAGATTAAAAAGGGGTCATACACTGTCTTGGGCCTGGTACTCCAGAAAGTGTTTCTGTTGTATGCTGTGTGCACCTTGCTATTGTGTTTGGCTGCTCTTTCCACTGGTACTCTTCAGAGCTCCTCTTTGCTTGCAGCGGTGAAGTGTTGGACCTTTAACTAGTTGTGTTTTGATTTGCTTCTTGATATGATTCTGGACAAAAGGGGGGAGGAGCATTAGCCCATAAAAAGAGAATCAAAAAAGTATAAGGCCAAGTCCAAGGAAAAAGAAAGGTTAAAAAAATAAAGAAAAAATAACAGAAGAAAATAGAAAAGAAAATAATAAGAAGGCTGATCAAAAAAAAGAGAAGATAAAAGGATATGACAAAAAACAAATCAGAAACTATGAGCCTGATTGTAAAAGAAAAAAGACAAAAGAAATAAAAAGGAAAAAACAATAGTTTTCTGTTGATGCCTTGGGGAGGGGGTGGCTGTGTGGGTCTGAAGGAGAAGTTGGCTGTGTTGTCCCAGTAAATAAGCAGTTTCTAGGCAAAGAGGGGCAAGGTTTGGTGTAAGTGGGTTTTGCCTCCACTGGGGGCTGCTGTGTTGCTCTCAGAAATCTCACAATATTGGTATTGAGGAGAAAGTGGTGTCACCCCAATCTCTAGTCTTTGGACTGAGGAATCCCAATCCCTACTGTTCAGGCAGGCCTTTCAGATTAGCGAGGGAAGCCAGCTCGCCTTATACCAAAATTCACGTATTTTCTCTGTCACATGGTTGGGATTCAAAATCCAAAGTCTTAAAGGAATAGTATGGTGTGGTTCTTCTCCCCTCCTCCAGAGCAGAGTCTCTCCACCCTGCTGATGAAGGCCTTTGGCTGTCACCTGCAGGGTCTTTTGTCCTTGGGGAGGCAGTAAACCCTCTTCCAAAACTATTCCAGTGTGCTCCAGAGGTTGCTACAACATGCTATGCACTCTACAGCCAGTTCACTCCTTTACAGGAGTGCATACCACGGCTCCACTCCAGAGAAAGTTGCATACTTCCACAACCTCAGGGTTTGAGCCCCAAAGCTGTTTGCAAAAAAGAACTGGGACACTCAGTGCTTCTTGTTCCCCAGTCCGTGGTCCAGAGGAGTTTTCCTCTTGTGCTAATTCAATCCCCACTTTCTCAACCCCTCTCTCTTTCTCTCCCTTTTGTCTCTCCACAGAAATGGTTCCCTCCCCTCTGCAGCTCTGCTGTTTTCTCTCCCCCAATTTACATCTATCACCTCGTATCAGCCAAGCTGTCTCCCTCCAACTTTAGAGATCCTTCTGCTGCTCTGTAGATTTATTTCTTAGGTGTTCCAAGTAACCTGACCTCAATACAGCTATTTTTGAGGGGTGAGGTAAACCCAGGATGCCCTTATATCTCCACCATTTAACTATTAGGTATTTCTAATCAATTATTCATAATAGGCAAGGTTCTTGGCAACCATGTATTTAATATTTTAGATCAGTTTTGACAAACACATGTAATGAAATTAATATCTCGCTTCAAACTGCACTTAATTTAAATGTAGAAAGAAACAAATGAACGCAGGGGGGTCAAATTCCCAGCTCAAGTACCCCATAATTGAGCTGAAATTTCTATATGTTTCTTTAAGTAAATCCTGTATTTCCAGAGCTTAGCTTTTTGAAAACTTCATGCAGAGTCTCATCTATGCCCCTGAATAAAATACAACACACATTGAATTCCCATCACATATCAGTGAATGAAATTACATTGCCTTAGATGGGATGGGGATCAGAAAATCAGTATGGGGACATGAGGACAGCTTTTGATTGAGCTGGTATATTCAGCTCCACAATTGTGCAGAGTCTGCTCTGTCAGTAGAGGAATCCCTCCAACCCCTGTCTGAGGAGGTTAACTCTGATTTCCTGAGGATCCTGTAATGGTCTCCCCTGAGATAGCTGCCTTGCAAGACACTGCTGATCTTGATCGGACAAGTACCCACCAGCCTTGTTGGCTTCTATACCAAAACTCACCTGAGGCAGACTCAACTACCAGCAAGTCCGAAATCATGAGATAATCAGTGTAACCCATGAAGAATTGTGCTACACGCCAAAATAACTGCATTCTTTTTCCAGTTCATAAAGAGAAGTCTAGAAAAACTCTGAAGAAATGGACATTAAGGGTTTGGGATGATTGTGGAAGTAACATGCAGCTGAATTAGGTGGAATGTATTGAGTTGGACCTATTTAACAGAAATTCTCTACTCAGTGATGCATCTCCAGAGGGTACAAAGAGACCCTTGGATCAGTTGGACTAGTTGCATCAGTTGGTTGTCTCTAAGGTGGACCAAAAGGTGGAGTACACAAAATGAAACTGAACTGCTCTGGTACTCTTTAAAAGGAGCAAAATAATCATTCAGAAGCAGCTCACAAAACTACAAATGAACACAGGTTAACAATTTAAGAAAACGAGGAAGAAAGTGAAAAAATAAAATGAAAAGTTCAACAATGAGCAAACAAAAAAACATAATTGAAACTTTTGGAGTAGAAGAATGCCAAAACAGAACAAAACAGTTTGAGTGATATGTGACCCTTGCTGCAAACATGGGTCTTTTCTGGGTGACTCTCACTGTAATTTTGCCCAGGGGATGCCCAAACATGCAATAAAGTGTTCCTTCTCTGCCATATAAGAAGTTAAGGATTTGTTAAATGTTACTACACATTTGATCAGGTCTCAGGAGCCTCACAGTCCTGCAGGAGTATGCCTTGAGACACCAGTGCCTTCCTCTTGGCCTTCTAGTAGCCCTGAGATCTGGCACTTCTCTTTCTCTTTGAAGGAGACATACTGGCTTACTAACTTTCCTTCATCAGTCACTTTTGTGAATGATTTTGCTATATCAGGAAGGACCTGTGCTGCTAAGAACCAGGATTTATACTCAGTTGCTGGCTATTCTGAAAAAGTCTCCTTCACAAAATCTAGCCTTCTGTGAGTCTTGATGACACTTGCAGCCATTACAAAGGAAAGGATAAATCATAAATTCCAAACAATTTATCTGTCACTTGCTCTCGCAGTGTGTTTCTCGGAGGATGATGTTCAAAATGCCAGCTGGTAATTCTTTAGCTTCTAATCATGGGTTGAGTACTGAGGGTGAGCTCAGAGCAGTGTTGTTTACCATCCACAATGAAGAACAATTGGCAAGGTTGTGCCCATGCATGACTCCAGACTATCAGTTTGATGGCATTTTCCTGCTGGACCCCTCCACACCACCTGACTTCACCTCATGTCTCAGAGCTACCAACAAGAAAGTTTGATACTCCATGACATAGCCAAAACATAAAAATGGAAAAGAACACAGATACCCAAGGGCACCAAGCTTTGTGGGCTCAAGCCTCATTGCCCGTTTAGGATAAGCCATTAATGACATGACTGAGTGTGTAACTGGTGACTGTCTTAGACCATGGAACTCCAAACCACATGTCCCCAGAGACTCCTTGGACAGCAAATGAGAGTACGGGTCCTCACCAGCCAAGATGGTGATCTATTATCCTCACAAACCAGATCTCACTTGATTAGTCAGGACTATCCAGGGAGGTGGAGACATACTTGATTGAGAGGCTGGGGGCCTTCTAGGGAATTTTTGCACTAAAAAATTTTATATGGAAGTAAAGGAAATCCTAGTTCACAAAAAGCAGTAATGCTCAAGAGAAGATGTATAGCTGTAGCTTTAAAAGCTGCACAAATCTTTTCCCCCTGGAGATGAAAGCAGGAAAAGGAAATCAGAGGTTGTGAACAAGGATCCCAGGATGATTCAAGTTGATCACAGAGCCTCTAAAGGAGCCCTGAGGATGGAAAGTCCTGCATGCCCTCATTCCATTTGTAAATTCTTCTCTTGGGCTTGTCCTTTCCATATGCACATTTTGAGCTTTCAAAAAAAAAAAAAAAAGATTTTTTAGGGGTGCCTTGGTGGCTCAATTGGTTAAGCGTCCGACTTCGGCTCAGGTCATGATCTCATGGTTCATGGGTTCCAGCCCCGCATCGGGCTCTGTGATATCAGTGCAGAGCCTAATGCAGGGCTTGAACTCACTAACCATAAAATCATGACCTGAGCCAAAGTGGGAAACTTAACTGACTGAACCACTAAGCCACTCCCATTTTAAGCTCTTTTACATTACCCTTAGAGCTAATGAATTTCCAGAGATTGAACTAGGAAAGTACAAGTTCCTAATATTTGGTCAAAAGAAATGTCTGGACAAGCTAAAAGTGTTCCTCTTTCTCCCCACAAAGGTATAAAGACAGGTATAAAATTCTCCTGGCCTAAGACATGGTCCTGCCAAGTGTTAAAGACAGTCAAATATCAATGGCCGTTGCTATACCTGTGAAAGTATCTTGAATCTCTCAATCCCATCAGTTCCAAGAAGCTGTCTATGCTCCTTTCTGATACTGAAATAAATATAATTTCTGAATAAGGGGTGCTTGGGGATCTCCTTCAGTTTCCAGGGAGGGGGGCTAGCCATTCTCTATTCTCCCCCATACAATAAGCTGATGACTCTGAAAGGGCTCTTAATTCAGGGAGGAATGTGAGAATCTGTCTGTCATTTAAAAGAGCACAGGAAATGAAAGAACCAAACCACAACCCCCAAGTTGTAACAGGAACAGGATTTTGATATAATATTCAAACCTATTTACTATTTGTAACAACAAAAAAATATTCCCCCTCCCTATAGGTTAATAGGCACTGGGGAAGAGGGCTGAGTGAGAGGGACTGGTGGTGGGAGAGGGTGTCAGCCCCTTCCTAGTGGCCTTCAGGGGAACCAAAACAAGGCTCACAAAGTCCTTCTTATCAGAATGGAAGTAAGAGTCCCAAGGAACCCTGAATGTCCCAGGTGTACCCCGTTGCTGAGGAAAAGGCCTTACTTGGTCTCAGTAGGGTGGCTGGTTACTGGTACTGGGCTTTGTGTTCAGGACCTGGTGGCTGCCATAAGATCACCATCCCCCTTTTTAAGCCCCCTTCACTCTGTGCTCCATGTCCTGTTCTGAGTGCTCAGTCAGCCAACAGCACTTCATTTGTTTCTGCCTTGGGAGTGCTGAGCCACTTCATATCCCTGAACCAGACCCTGGATTGTTCCTCTGGCTCAAAGTTGTAAGGATTTGCAGCTACCTGGAGCAGCAAGATCTCCATCATTATTTTGTATTCCTGGGATGCCAGAGGGAAGGACAGGATGCAGAGAGGGCCTGGGCAGGGGATGCTGCAGGAGACTTCTGGGAGGTGAGGACTAGGGCAAGGAACCAGTCTTGGGTCTTTGCATACACTAGAACCCTCATTTCCTTGAATCACATGCAGGTCTTGCCTGTCCTCATAGATGCATTATAAAGAGTCCCTCATCCAGGAAGTTTTCCTTGATGCCATTGCCCTACCCCCACCCACAAAGTGGATGGGTTTCCCACTTCTCTGTCCTCAAATTCTCCAAGTAAATGTAAGAGGAAGGGGGTGGAGGCAGAGAGTGTGCTGCCCAAGGTCATTTCTTATTTCCACTCCCTTAACCACTCCCACAGTGAGTACAATTGCTCACCTCTGTTCCTTTTCTGAAGGTTGATCTCATTCCCCTGGGAGACGGACAGCCAGAGTCCACCAGAAAGACACTCTCCATCCTTGCCCCCAGCAAATACTACCCCCTTGTGCCCACTGGTCAACATAGTGCACTAAGGTCAGGTCCCATAAAGGGGTCAAACACACAGAAAACAGAAGTTGGCCCTAAGCTGGGCTCTGGGCTCAAAAGAAGTCAAAACACTGGGGCAGGCTCAGGCACCTAGTAGCCCAGCCCTTTCTGATGACAGAGAGGAAGGCTGAGGCCTCATGCTCCACTACTGAGGACTGCTCCACTACTTGTGGGCATCTAGAGGAGGAGAGGCCTGACTTCACTCTCCCCAGATGGGCACCATCTGAGTGGAGAGGCTAACCCCTGCTCAGTCAAAACCTCCTACAGCTTTGCAGTCAGGCAATTCTGCTGCTTCAGCATCCTGAGGAACGAGGACCAGTGTTTCACAGGGACTTTCCCTCCCTCATCCCTAAGATGGTCATGAAATTCCAGCTCATAAACGTGGCCTTTCATGAGGGGAGGTTTGCCAAGTACTGAGGGCTCAGGGATCAGTATAGGGGCTCTTGGTTCCCAAACTTCAAAATCCTGGTCCTCTTTGATCAGCTCATAGGCTCACCCATTTCCAGAGTGTCCTCCATTGTCCAGCCTCCTCCTCTGTTTATTTGGAGGCCTTCAGCTGGTAAGGAGAACCCCCTAGTCTGTGACCCTGGAGCCCCTCCTTACAAGCACATTCACCTGCTGCTGCTGCCTCTCCGGGCTCTCTGGGGGTTTACCACCTGGGCAGCAAATGTGAAGAGCCCTTCCTGCCAGGGTTAAAGACAAGTTCATTGAAGCCACCATTACCCCATTTCCCCCCTACACCCCCGACCTTAAACCCTGGACATCTGATCCAAGTCAGCTGGTCCCAGTGCTACTCAGTCCTCCAGTATGGTCTGAGTCTCAATCAATCCCAGTTCCAACATTCACTTTGTTAACTTTGGGTCAGCAGATTGGCTTCCCTGACATGCTTCCTTATCTGGAGGGTCTGAGAAGAACTACACCTATATCACAGAGTTCCCTGAGGACTCAGTGTCAGGTTTCTGTCATTAGTGTTCTGGTCTTTACACCTCCAGTTGGAGCAGGGCAGAAATCTCCACATATTGCTTCCTTGAACCTTACACTCCATGAGGCCTTTGCCATAGAATCATCATCCCTCAATTTCCCAGATGAGACAGAGGCCCAGTGTAGGGCAGTGACTTGCTCAGGGGCCTACGGAGGAAAAGCCACTTGCCTTTCCCAGCTAGAGGCCATGAGCCAGCAACCTTTATCCCACCCCCAACCCCACCACTGACTTGCATCCTGTCCTAAGCCAAGCCACTGATTGAGGTGATGGGGTATCTTAGGAACCTGTTTGTTTAGCACCTCCCTGTCCCAGCTCCACTGGCGTCTCTGACACCCAGGCTGGAACCAAGGTATGCTAAAGGCTTCACCTCCATAAGGAGCCCCTCAAAACATCCCCATGCACAGAATTTTTTCTTCACTCAATCAGAGGTGCCATCTCTGATTAACAGGGTAGGAGGTGAGAGGACACTTGCTTCCTCATTTACATAATGCTTCTGATGTCCATTCAGGAAGGGTCCACTAAGAAAGAACCTATCAGTTCCCCAGACAGTTTTCATAAGACATTTGGAGGATATGTCTTTGCCAACTAGGCGCTCAGGTGAGAAACCTGACTGTGGTAGATGAGAAATGATGGTTATAGAGGCATAGTGAGGAGTTGCAGAATGCACTCACATCTGTCCCTAGTCCAGGCATTCTGGCACACTGTTTGTCCACCTGGCACATGGTATTCCCCTGAAGTGCCCAATCCTAGGGCAAGCATGGTGCCCTCCACTGGAGATGTGGTGAAGCCAGAAGGATGAGCAGGGACCTGACTTCCTATGGACAGATTGGGCTGGTTTAAGGAAGAAAGGTAACCCCAGATACCCCAACCACCTAGTGGTTTAGAGGAAGGTAAGTGCCAGCAGGATATAGCTGCGTGGAAGCCACACACTTACTAATTCTGCCATCTCAGCATCCCCCCACCCTGAACAGCCCATCCACCACCATTATATTCCATGACCAGTGTTTTCTGCCCACAGACTGACCCCACCTGCCCATAGGCCAAACATCCATCTTCCTATTAACCCAGAAAGCCTAATTTTTCAAAGAAATATTAAGTGAGAAATGAACAAACTACATCCTGCCCAGTCCCCCTTCCCTCTCAGCCCTCCTCTCTCTCCAGATCTCCATCCTCCAGTCTACCTTGATCATCAGTTCCCTGCTCAGTGAATAGCCTTGGATATACAGCTCCTGAAGTTTTTGGCAATTCTCCCTGGGAGAGGAGGAGAAAAAAAGAAGGACAAATTTAATAATAATATGGGGAATTTAAATTTATTTCTTTCCCACTGGCTTCTTCTGAGAATGGAAGTCTCCATGGGCCTGGGGAGGGAGCTGTCATGGTGGCCACCTGGGGCCTGTATTCGAATTTCTATTGAGAATCTCAGTTTTGACCAGTTTGTGTTCCAACTGGGCATGGAGTTCTGTTGCTGTAAACACTTGAAAATCTCCAGTTGGCCTAACCCAAGGTGACATTTAATGAAACTGATTTCTGAAGCAGAAGTGGTGAGCTAAGGACCCATGGAGATGTAGAGACCCTGCCTACTAGCCCAGGTACTTTCCCAAGAGTTTGTTGTCTCCCAGGAGGTCCCAGCTGACTGAGGTGCCAATAGCAGAGATATGGAAGATCCCTAATTAACACTGGTCTTCCTTGGGGAAAGGCCTCCACACCTGAAAACTTACACCCATGAGTTACACCACTCTGCAGAGAAGAGAATGGCATGCAGTAAAGAGTTATGCAGGATTTGACACTCCTCAGGAGGGAAGAGAATGGGCTTCCAGATGGGGTGCTGAAGCCCTAGTTGCTCTAACTTCAGTCCTGTCAGTTTAAATCTCTGCTCCTGAATGAGCCAAATGGTCAGGAAGCCTAGAAGTGCACATTTAGGGCCCAAAGAGTAACACTTCTAGGGAGGAGAATTTTAGTTCGACCTAAGAAAGGAGCTAGGTAGGAAGTGAGCATCCCACCACTAGGACATGTGAGTCAAGGTCAGTGTGCCCTGGTAGGAAGTGATGAGGTACTGTAGGAGCTCAAACCATAGACTTCAATCCTGAGAACTGAAGTGTGAAGGGGAGGTTCCCACAACTCTATGGAGGGACTCCACTAAGCCTTACATTATTTTCCTGGGCCACCTGGATCCAATGATCCACTGGCCTGGACTGTCATCTTAGGTCCTCAAAGCTGGTGGTGATGACGCAGTTGGTCATACTTTAGAAATGGCTGTGAGTGGGCCAGACAGTGGGTGTCAGGTACTCATGGACAAGCTTGTTCCTCTGGGGAAAAAGACTGGGCATGACCTTTTTAAAAAGCTCCTAGAGCAAGGACAATGTCATCTGGTGCAGCCATAGCATAGCTCAGCAGCTGTGGTCATCAACTGTCCCTGACACAGGTCTCTGGTCATAATTGGAACTTTGGATCCTCAGGGAGTTGAGGACATTGCCTAAGTCCTGTGGAAGTCCTAGTTTTTTTTCTCTGTCCACTGAGGGCACACAGCATGGGATGACCCAGGACCCAATACTGGTGGGGAAAGAAGAAGGCATTTGCACTCACCCCATCTTCACTAACTCCAAGACCTAAGAAGGTGGCTTATGTTGACTCTTCCCAAGGGGGCATCTTTCACCCAATCTGATCACCCTCTGCACTCTTTATTGGTCTGCACAATCCCCTGTGACAGCTAGAACCATGGCCTGTACTTCCTTGTGATTATGTGTATATCAGGTATCTAAGAAGTAGTAAGGCTGCTGAGCCTACTGGGCAGATGGGTGGCCACCAGTTGGGACAGGTCCTGCCTGGATTTCTATGTGTTCTACCTCATTTAATCTTCACAGCCACTCTGTGCAACAGGTGCTATTAGTTTCCATCTCTACTGATAGAAGTAGACAGCAAAGGCTTGGAGGTTAAGAAAGTTACGTTTGTCATATAAAGGGCCAGTGGTGGAGCTGGGATTTGAACCCAGTTCATAAGAATGCAGATTAAAGCCAGGCATATCTGGGATAGCTGATGGCAGAGGGAAGGCCTTCTCCGCCTCTCCCTGAGAACCTAGCTGTTCACCGCATCCTTAACTGCTCTGCCACCAGCTGGGGAGGGAAGGCCATGAAGTCAGGCTTCTCCTTAATTGGTCGGTTCTTTCTGGACACAAACCAGGGACAGGAGGCCTCTGGGGTTAGAGCTGATTCTATTTTTAGGAGGCAGAGATGGAATTTTGACTATAGCTGATAGTCTAGATGACTTCAGCTCAGTACCAGGCATTCATCCTGGAGATATTTGTTTTTGCACCAGCACTGGAATGGTTGATGGTGTAAATTCTGGCTCAAGCACTAGGGCTGGTAGTAGAAATAGAGCTGGAGCAAGCTCTAAATTCAGAGTCAGCCCTTGTTCTAGCTCTGCAGCTTGCTGTAACTCTGGATCTGGCACTGGAGCAGGACAAAGAGGAAGGTTCTAACATATAACTGACTTTCCATGTGTCTTTCCAACAACAGGGAAAAAAATCTCACTTTCTTTTAAACAAGACCCAGCACATGAACTGCACAATACATAGTTTTACCAGACTGCAGTTCCCCCTACCCTGTTGGTTTGTCTCAATGGGCGCTAGGTGGTCCAATTGTACCATGAAGAGGGAGTCATGGTACTTCAGATCTAAGCAAGTCAGATTGACTTGTGAATATGCCACCTTTAGTTTTAACCAAGGACAGTGGCAGGAGTCACCAGTCATCCTGGAAGTGTTGATGTGACCAGGTACCCAAGAAGGGAGAGATGGTGTTAGGGGGAGTCATGTGTAGAGTCTGAGGCTTGTATTTTCATTTCACACCATACTTCCACAGCCCTCTACTTTGTGTCTGGGGACCAAAAGATGTCCCCAACCCCACTCCCAACCACTTTGTGGGAGTCCTTGCCATGAAAGTGCTAGTCATGGAGCGGGTCTAATGTTGATCCTATTTGAGTCTTGTCTTCCCACTGACAGTCATCTCCTGAAGGGCCTGGGCATAACGTACCACATCCTCTATGCAAGTGAGCATCAGGATTGAAGTTTGAGGCCTATTTGTGAGATGGCTGCTCACCACACCTACTATTCTGGGTCACAGTTGTGGTAGTGAGGAGAAGTGGATATGGAGAGGAGCAGGCAGAGCAAGATGGGGCTATGGAAAGGACAGGTCTGTCAGGGTCTGTCAGGGCCTGGCTCAACTAAGCCTCCCCTCTGCTTCCCAGGGGCCAAGGACGCCATTAACAGCTGACTTACTTGCTCGTGCAGCAGCATCCCTAAGATCTCAGCCACCATGGTAATCAAACATGTTAGATCAGAGTACTGTCAGTTACTCCCCAAGCACAGACCACATACCATTCCACTGTGTCTTGTGGAGACATTAGGTCATCTTTCTAAGTTGAAAGAGCAGTCCCTTTTTAGTTGGTCCTATGTTTCGTCATCCCAGTTTGAAGATGGGAAGATGCACTCATATCTAGAGAGGGCCGTGGAGGCATCACATCTAATACACGATGGTCATGACTGCTTATGATGTATATTGTGGCTGACTTTCAGACTAGAATTGGACTGACTTTCAGACTAGAAATGGAGTCTGCTCCATTTATTGAATTGTTTGAATGTCTGTGGAAGTGCCTGCATGTAGTAGCTGTTTTATATGTATTATGTAAAAAATGAGCCCAAACCACAACATTCCTAGATATCTCAGTGGGCTGGCATTCCTTTTCCTATTCCCAGAGATGCCTAATCTGACCACACAAGGTCAAGATCCAGTACTAGCTGGATGGAATCTAAAAACTTCTTTGCAAATGGGAAAACAGGTGTCTCTCCATGTACTTTTCTGATTTCAGAAAAGCCACAGGACACCAAGGGGTGAAACAGAGCTTCTTCATTGGGAAGAAATAAATAATAAACATGAAGAAGACCCTTCCGCATATCCAGGAGCCAGGTAAGGACCCCTTATGACTTATCCCATGATTTCCTACACTAACCCTATGATGTTCATTCTCTTCCCACCTCACTTTTCAAAAGAAGGAAGTGAAACTCAGAGAGGTGCAGTGACATTTCCCAGAACCACAGTAAGCAGAAGACTCCCTGTAATTCTATCTCAGAACCACACACTCACCTGTTAAATAGATGGTCCAGGATATGTTAGATGGTGTTGGAGTAATGACAGGGGTCCAGGAATGTGGTGATGTAGGAGATGTTTCTGCATGGTTAAACTGGAACCAGGTATTCAAACACCACTGTGCCTGCCTGTAATGTCCACATCATGCCTCATTTAGGCACAGGGTCGACTCCTTTTCACAACAGGTAGACATGAGGAAAATATGGTCAGTGGTTTCACCAAGAGCCACTGGAAAGAACTTTGGAGCTCAGACCATAAACTCCCATCACCTCATGAACTTGTGCAAGAGGAGGAATCTGAGTGCCTATGCCAGGAAAGGTTCTAGGCTCTGAAACTACATTTTTATTTTGGGGGAATGATAAAAAATTGGTACCTTCAAGGCATTTTTTGCTGAAAACCATAGCACCTCCCTGTATTAAGTGAAGTATTCCAGTGAGTTATCAACAAACTTCACCTTAGAAATTGAGAGACAGAGGCGTAGGGATTTCAAATGGCTGCTCAAGATAATGCAGGTCAGAACTGAGACATTTCCAAAGAATAAGCTGCATGATATTCCTACTAAGTGACTGCATCTTTATCAACTCCTGAAATGGATTGGAATGATACACAGAATCCACATTCCTCGAAGGCCCTACAATTTCTTAGTTTTGAGTTTTCATTCTGGGTCCATCTCAGTAATCTTGGGGCCCTGGGTGTGGGGACCACTCTGTGTTGAGTTACCCATACCACTGTTGGCCATTGTTGGTGTCCTGATGCAAGTGCCTCTTGTCTAGGGAGATGGAGTAGTTAAACACATTGTCTAGCTCCTTGACAGTGTCCTGAGTGGAGCTCTGCAAAAAACATAGCCTAGAATCTAGCCAGCAGGCATCAGAGGCCTTCCACTCAATCTGTGGTTTTAAGTTAGCAAACTAATACAGTCTGTTAGGACACTGTGAAGATGGACCCTGCAGCACTGCTGAAATGGCAGCAGAACTGAATTGTGTCAAGGTCCAAGAACACTGAAATGCTGAATCACTGGCAAATGAACTCCCTTGAAGGATATTATGAAAATGAGTAAGACCATAGCTCCTGACCTGGTGGGCCTACAATGATTTGATTTGTTCTGTGAGATGATGAGTTGTAGAGAAATGTATAAAATACAATTATCCTAATCTTCTATTTTATATAAAATATCATATCATGTGTGAGAATTTGTAAGACTTGGACAAAGCCTGCAAGGACATTTGATGGCCTGGATACTTTGGTGGGCAATTAAAACAATGGAAACAGTAACAAAACACAAAGATAACATATTTTTTTCCTACTTTTGCAATAAATATGTGAAGAATGTATTTCTACTCTACCACACAGCTGGTGGTTTACTTGGGGAGGTTCAGATTGCTTTGGCAGTGGGCGTGTGAGATGCTCAGTGGGAAAGCCCTGGGAGAGTCCCAGGAAAGTCTCCAGATTTGAATCTGAGCTCTGATCCTGCCCCAATCATCTTGGAATCCTGTGTGTCAAAGCCATTCTGCTTTTTTTTCACCACAGACCAGCTCTGATAGTGTTGTTGACCTATCTCTAAGGAGATATACTAGTGGAACCTACCAGGTAGCACCTCAGTGCTCTCCTAGTGAAGTCTGCAAAGACGGTGCATGGTAGCTGGGCCAGGAATCAAAGACATGTCTGGACTATACCACTGTGGGGATACCCCCAAGAGAAAATCTGTTCCCCAGTTCAGGCACAATCATGCATCCACAAAAATCTCTAGTCAGGGAGGGAACAAGATGAAACCTCTAGGGTTCACGATTAATGTATGGGTAGAGGAACTCACCTTCTCATGCACCAGCTATGACTATGAATGACAAATGCAGCAGGCTTCCAATACCTAACCACTTCCTCCTGTCCAGGAAGTTCCCTCCTCTCATCGCCTGCCTTCTCTCTCCTCAACAGACATATGTGATGTGGGGAAAGGGGTGTGGGGAAGCTCAGATGAGATCACAATTCTGTTCTGGCCTGAGATTACAATTCTGTCTTGGGCTAATATTCTGTGTTACCTTTTGGCGCTTCCTTCAAAATGCCTAGAGGCATCAGCGATGATGGCTGAACCAAGGTCTACAGTGAAAAAAAGATTCTCCCTCAGGGCTTCCCTGAGCCCAGATCCTCTGAAACTAGGGATAAGACATTGCAGTGTCTTGCTTTTCTCAGTGTTTCCACTCAAGTAAGGTGGATAGGGGGTTGCCTGTAGATTGTGGGTGTTTGGTTACCACAATTCTAACTTCTGTTCAGGTCTATGAAAGGTAGTAGGGTCACTTTTTAAAGATGCCATTACCAATGCCCCTTCCTTCAATCACCTTCCTTCAAATTCACCTGTGGGCTGTTGATGACTCACCCTCCTCCCTCATGTTAACACCTTGACCATTCAAAATTATCCTAATCATCCCTTTCACAGCTTTCTGAAAATGTAATGAGGATCCTAGCTTTGAGGAGACAGAGCTGCATTCAGACCTTTTTCTTACCAGTTCTGTTTCCTGGGAAAATCTCTGTGTTTCTTAGGTCCTTTCTAAGTGTCCAAGCTTGCACAGTGGCGATCAGGCTAGAGTTTACTTTCTAGGGACCTCATCAGGTGTATCTGAAGTAATATCTAGAACACTTATGGGATGGTGCCACGTGTCTTAAGGCACAAACTGAGCCATTGAAGAATTACAAGAAGGGTTTGTACTATTACTCAAAACAGTCCTTGGTTATAGCAATGTGACATTGGAATAAATTCCCACCTGGCTCATTTTTCAAATGAGCACCATGAGGGGTTTTAAATAATGCAAATTCAGATATTGTCATCCTCTGGCATAAACCTGTTGAATTGTTTCCTGTTATACTTAGGATGAGACCCACGCATATCATCTTAGCCTATGAGGTGAGCTGCCTCCACAATGGCTTTCAGTGATCCCACCCATGGTATACACATCCCTTGAGTGTTTAGAAATAGGCTTCTGATTAACAAAATACAGCCAGAGTGATGGGAGGTCATTCTAAATTTTAATTACAAAAAATTATCTCACTTCCTTCTTACTCCCTCCCATGTGTTCTTCCTCTTCATCTCTATGTTTTTATCACTATCTCTCTGTCATTTCCCTCAAGTTGGGGAATCAAACCCAATGTTTGGAGCTGCTCTGTGTAGAGACCCAAATAGGAGGGAACCAACAGAGTGCCAAGGCCAACAGACAGAAAGGAACTTGGACTGTCTGTCCAAACTGCATCCTATATCCTTTGAGTGATACTGAGAACAAATCCTCCACCAGTGGAGCCTCAGCTGAGGCTGAAGCACCAGCCTGTGAGCTACATCGAGGCAGAGACACTGAGCTAAGCCATACCGAGATCACTGGTCCACACAAATTGTGAGTTATTAAAATATACGTAGTCTTAAAATGCAATGTTTTGGGGCAATGTAGTCAGAAAGGAGACTATAACAGCCTACCAGGCCCAGAATGAGGTCCTGCCATGCTTTCCTTTCCCTCCTCTCTCCTGCCAGGTTCTTTCCAGCCTCTCTGGCCAACTTTCTACACTCCTTTGGTCAAACCAACTTCTGGCTCTGAGTTTCAGCACCCATTGTGGCTTCTCTCTGACACACTGCTCCTAGACTTCTTCAGGGTGGCTCCCTCTTGTCATTCTGGTTCTAGCAAGATTCTCCTAGTGACACTTTAAGACTGCCCTCCCCAACCCTCCTTCATTGCACCCTGCAGTGTTTGCACTACACCACTTTCTCTTTTACTTCACATATCTTTGCTTTTGTGCTCTTATCTATCTCCACTTCAGACTGTGACCTCCTGGCAAGCAGGGACAACTGGGTTACTTTCAACCCCTCACTTAGGCCCACTAGGATTCCTGGCACAGGGTGAGGGTTTGGCACAGAGTTGTTGAATGAACATATGGGAAGATCTTGTGCCCCTCTTTCTACTTTTAACAAACTCAAATAGTGGAGGTGAACACTGCTGATAAAGGGAGATGCAAGTTGTTTCTGAGGCAGGGGGTGGGGAGAGACAGCCAAAAAGACCTCTGCCTAAAGGCACAGTGGGCTCTAGAAGTTTAAGGTGTATAACATAATGACTTGGCATATACATATTGTGTAATGGCTACCACAATAACTTTAGTTAACATTCACCACCAAAAATAAATATATACATTTTCTTTTGTTATATTTTAGGGTTTACTACCTTAGCACCTTTGAAATATATCACATAGCATTAATAACTTATAGAATGTTGTATGTTATATATCTCCACAAAACTGAACAAAAAAAAAAAAACCCAGAAAACAATAAAGGAAAAAACTGCCCCAAAACTCAGTGGACATAAAAGACATGAGCCTGCCTTTCTCCTGGAGGTCAGCACCAGCACTGCATCCCAGGCAGAAACACAACCAAAAACAGGCATCTTTATTTGAGTGTCTGCATAACAGAGACTCTTCAGACCCCTAGGGTAAAGGAGCAGGACCTGAAAACTTCCAAGGCTGTGAGAGGGACATCAAGAACCTCCCTTGCTCTCTGATTCCTATCCACCCCCACAATGTCCTCTTTACTTGTGAGACATCCTAACTTACTTCCAGATGAGAACTCTCAGGGTACAACAAGCACTGATCTTGTCCTTAGACAGTGGTATGAGTGCACAGTACTCTGGCATATTCTTCTTTATCCCAAGCTCTTATCCACACAATCCCTGAAGCCTCTGTCAGTTCTAAAGGATCTCCAGGGAGTGTAAATCATTTTCTCAGGTTCTCAGTGCACAGTGGGTCATCACTGGAGATCCAAGGCCATTAGGAACTTTATGAGCATATGAAATTCTTACAGTCACCAACAGGAAGGAAGTTACTTTATATAGGAGGACAGTGAACTTTTTATCATATACCCAGTCTACCCAAGGCAGGATGGTCTTATCTTAGCTCCAGGTATCCACAGATGTGGAAGACAAGACCCCAGTCCTGACTTCTTCAGGCTGGGCCAGGGATAGCCCTGAACTAGGTAGAAATCTAGAAGTGTAGGGATCCCCTCCCCATTTTTGAGCTCCCAAGCATGAAGCCAGGAGAATGGATACCCCTGTTCCATGGAAGAGCTGCTTTCATGCTCTTTATCCTCTGCCTCATGTCACTTACCTGGTTTCTACTCTTCCTTGATTGTACCTTCACGGTCCTCACTTGAGAAGTCAATATGAGCTCTTGTGCCTGTGTACATGTGAGGATGCAGGGATGAAAATAACCCCATATGGGGAGGAAGTGGGCAGGGTTCCTAGGATCTTAGGGTCTCTCATTTCTAAAATAAACCTGAAGGGAAGGGTTGAGACTTGACCAAGGAAGCTGGAGCTTGGCCTAATCTTCAGATAACCTCCTGTGGGATGAGTCAGTACCTACTTCTTTCTGGGCCACAATTTCCCAATTGTACATCAGGATTTAAGATGTGGAACAGCATAAGCAAGTGATCAGCCAGGGTAAGTTTTCATGCTCAATTAGTACTGAATGGGGTGTCAGTGTGGGACGCTGCTCAGGTAAGCATAGGTACAGAATGCTTATTATCACAGGGGTGCATTAGGGGACAAGCCACTAGTCAACAAGGCCTCATTTCAAGACTGGTAGACAACAAAAGCCAGATGCCCTACTGAGGAGAGATTAGGCATGTTGTGCATGCATAGACAGCATATCCATCCCTTTGGTCATGAAGTAAGTCTCAGTGCCCTTGCCCCCTCCTCGTCCAATGACATTCCTTCTCTTTCTATTAGAAAATAACATAGATGTTGGCCATGTAAAAGCATCAGATATGAGAATTATCCAATCTGCCTTCACTCTTATCTCTGCCACTATGCACAGGGGAATATGTCCCAGAGAAGTGACCTCTCTTGTCCAAGGTCACACAGGAGAGAGATACTCCTTTTTCATTAGAAAACAACAACAACAACAAAATCCTAAAGGAAGGTTATGCAACTTAATCTTGAAATTCCCACTATGGCAGTTCTTACATTATCTGTCTTTTTGCTCCAACATCTTAGCATGTGGTCCCTATCATCAGGGCTGTCCATGGACCAGGATGGCAGTTGGAGCTTCAGGCTAGACCAACCACCCTGTCTTCAATTCAGACATCAGGCAGGAGAGCAGAAGGAGAGCAAAGCAGGCCCTCCCAGCTGTGTCATTTCTGTTTGAGCAGCCTCCCCAAAGTCCCACAGCATGCTTCTGACCACAAAAAATTGACCTGAATTTCATCTTGTCACTCCTGGCTTCAGTAGACATTGGGAACATTGCCTTGTAATTTTCTGAATGGCTGCTTGAAAAGAAATCTTTCTCTGTATAGATTAAGAGATAATGGAAAGGTGGAAACTACCAGAAGTTGAAGAGGAGAAGAGGATGTTATTGTCACACAAACTGGGCTTTTGTTCACTTTCCATAGCCTCTCTTTTCTATTTCTTTATTCAGCCACAGAAATAACAAAAGTCTTGCTTTGAAAGCAGAAATTTGAGTGGAATCCCTGATTTCTGTTCTCACCTGAATGACCAGAGGCACTAGATGGCTTCCATCTGACTGTTACTTGTAAGTAGTTCTAAGCAAATCCTTTCTATTTCATACAAGGAGTGGGATGATTCTAAGGTTGTAGCGCCTGTTAGGTAGACACCGTGTTCCTAAAGAGCTGAATCAAATTAGGTTTCTATAATTCAAAATAATACAATGTTTTGACACTTTTTATTTTCCAATAATATATACTTAGAACCTACCTGGTGCATATTATTAGTTATGATAATCTTCACAAAACAGAATAATCAAATGGTAAATAGTCAAATGTTATAATTAACTAAACATTGATGGAATTAAAAATGTATCTGGATGTGTTTTAATAGGAATTATAAAAGTCAGAGAGGTTGACTTGGTAGAAATAACAACACCTAAACAAAACTTAAAATAGGAGAATCTGTAGACCTGTAGTCAGTACATGATCATGTGTATTAAAAAATCAATCCAGTGGTGCCTGGATGGCTCAGTTGAGCATACAACTTTAGCTCAGGTCATGATCTCATGGTTCATGAGTTAGAGCCCTGCATTGGGCTTGTTGCTGTCAGTGAGGAAACCACTTTAGAACCTCTGTACCCCCCGTCCAACTCTCTCTGCCCTTATCCCACTCATGTTCTCTCACTCAAAAATAAATTTAAAAAAATCAATCCATTTGCGTAACCTATATTAACAGGGCGGTAAAAGATTCAATCAATTAAAAATAATGAGTAAACTAAGATTGTTTTAGTGTGATATTCACTATACATTGTGGTATAATGAGCATACAGGTTTCAGGTTCAACAAGTCTGTATAATTATATACTTGGTGATCACCACGATAAGTGTAGTCACCATCTGTCACCAAACAACGTTACAACTATCTTATTGACTATCTTGCCTGTGCTATACTTTTCATGTCTGTGATTTAATTATTTTGTAACTGGAAATCTGGACCTCTTGATCCCTTTATCAACTTCACCCATCCTCCCACCAACCTCCCCTCTGTTGTTTTTTGTATTTAAAAATCTGTTTTTTGTGGGTTTCTTTCTGCTTTGCTTGTTTTGTTTATTTTTTAATATAATTTATTGTCAAATTGGTTTCCATACAACACCCAGTGCTCATCCCAAGAAGTGCTCTCTTCAATGCCATCACCCACTTTCCCCTACCCCCCACCCACCATCAACCCTCAGTTTGTTCTTAGTATTTAAGAGTTTCTTATGGTTTTCCTCCCTCCCTCTCTGTAACGTTTTCCCCTTTCCCCTCCCCCATGGTTTTCTGATAAGTTTCTCAATACCCACATATGAATGAAATTATATGGTATCCGTCTTTGACTGACTTATTTCACTTAGTATAATACCCTCCAGTTCCATCTATGTTGCTGCAAGTGGCCAGATTTCATTCTTTTTCATTGTCAAGTAGTATTCCACTGTATACAAAAACTACATCTTCTTTATCCATTCATCAGTTGATGGGCATTTAGGCTCTTCCCATAATTTAGTTATTGTTGAAAGTTCTGTTATAAACATTGAGGCACATGTGTCCCTATGCACCAGCACTCCTGTATCCCTTGGGTAAATTCCTAGCAGTGCTATTGCTGGGTCATAGGGTAAGTCTATTTTTAATTTTTTGAGGAACCTCCACGCTGTTTTCGAGGGTAGCTGCACCAGTTGGCATTCCAATCAGTGCAAGAGGGTTCCCATTTCTCTACATCCTCACCAGCATCTATAGCCTCCTGATTTGGTCATTTTAGCCACTCTGACCAGCATGAGGTGGTATCTCAGTGTGGTTTTTATTTGTATTTCCCTGATGAGGAGTGATGTCGAGCATCATTTCATGTGTCTATTGGACATTGGGATGCTTTCTTTGGAAAAATGTCTATCCATGTCTTCTGTTCATTTCTTCACTGGATTATTTGTTTTTCAGGTGTGGAGTTTGGTGAGTTGTTTATAGATTTTGGACACTAGCCCTTTATCCGATATGTCATTTGCAAATATCTTCTCCCACTCCATCAGTTGCCCTTTAGTTTTGTTGATTGTTTCCTTTGTAATGCAGAAGCTTTTTATCTTCATGAAGTCCCAATAGTTCATTTTTGCTTTTAGTTCCTTTGCTTCTGGAGATGTGCCTAGTAAGAAATTGCTGCGGCTGAGGTCAGAGAGGTTTTTTCCTGCTTTCTCCTCTAGGGTTTTGATGGTTTCCTGTCTCACATTCAGGTCCTTTATCTATTTTATTTTTGTGAATGGTGTAAGAAAGTGGTCTAGTTTCATCCTTCTGCATGTTGCTGTCCAGTTCTCCCAGCACCATTTGTTAAAGAGACTGTCTTTTTTCAATTGGATATTCTTTCTTGATTTGTCAAAGATTAGTTGGCCATACTTTTGTGGGTCCAGTTCTGGAGTCTCCATTCTATTCCATTGGTCTATGTGTCTGTTTTTGTGCCAATACCATGCTGTCTTGATGATTACAGCTTTGTAGTAAAGGCTAAAGTCTGGGATTGTGATGCCTCCCATTTTGGTTTTCTTCTTCAATATTACTTTGGCTATTTGGAGTCTTTGGTGGTTCCATACAAATTTTGGGATTGTTTGTTCTAGCTTCGAGAAGAATGCTGGTGCAATTTTGATTGGGATTGCATTGAATGTGTAGATCGCTTTGGGTAGTATTGACATTTTAACAATATTTATTCTTCCAGTTCATGAGCACGGGATGTTTTTCTGTTTGTGTCTTCTTCACTTTCCTTCATAAGCTTTCTATAGTTTTCAGCATACATCTGAAAACATCTTTTACATCTTTGGTTAGGTTTATTCCTAGGTATTTTATGCTTCCTGGTGCAGTTGTGAATGGGATCAGTTTCTTTATTTGTCTTTCTGTTGCTTCATTATTAGTGTATAAGAATGCAACTGATTTCTGTACATTAATTTTGTATCCTGCGACTTTGCTGAATTCATATATCAATTTTGCAGAGTTTTGGTGGAGCCTATCAGGTTTTCCATGTAAAATATCATGTCATCTGCAAAAAGTGAAAGTTTGACTTCGTCTTTGCCAATTTTGATGCCTTTGATTTCCTTTTGTTGTCTGAATGTTGATGCTAGGACTTCCAACACTATGTTAAACAACAGTGGTGAGAGTGAATATCCCTGGCGTGTTCCTGGTCTCAGGGGGAATACTCTATTTCCCCATTGAAGATGATATTAGCCGTGGGCTTTTTATAAATGGCTTTTATGATGTCGAAGTATGTTCCTCCTATCCCGACTTTCTTGAGGGTTTTAATCAAGAAAGGATGCTGTATTTTGTCAAATGCTTTTTCTTCATCTATTGACAGGATCATATGGTTCTTATCTTTTCTTGTATTAATGTGATGTATCACATTGATTGATTTGCGAATATTGAACCAGCCCTGCATCCCGGGAATGAATCCCACTTGATCATGTTGAATAATTCTTTTTATGTGATATTGAATTCGATTTGCTAGTATCTTATTGAGAATAAAGAAGGAGGTGTGGAAAAAGAAACAAAGATAAAGTTACCCAGACAGAGAAACTAAAGGGCTTGATTATTCCAGAGAGAGAAAGGAAAGAAGTAGGTGTAGAACATATATCAAGAGAATGGATTAAATATGTCTGCTTAAACAAACCAACAAACAGAGTAACCAGACTAGAGGAGGGAAGAGATTTGAAGGAGAAAAGGAAGGAAGAATATAAATAGCAAGAATTGTCTGAGAATTAATCCAGGCAATGCAGCAGTGCTGGTCTGGAGAAGGGGGCTGTCTGGTTCCTCAGTGTCTATCCCACTCCAGTAGATACAGTTACCTGGCACAGAGGAGTGTGGTTTGGTGTAGATGGGTCCCACTTCCACTGTGGACTCTGTGAACTGATCTCTGAGGCCCCACATTGCTGGTGGTGGGAAGAAAAATGACGACCACCCCGCAGTCTCTTCTCCACAGACTTGGTGTCCCAAATCACTCTGTTCAAGCTGTTCTCACTGTGCTATGGGTGCAGAGGACGCAGTCTGCCTCACTCCACCAACTCCCGTGCCCCAGTGCTTGGCTAGGATTCAAACCCCCCTCTCTGTGCACCCTGATACTGGGGAAGTGTCTCTCCATGCCACCCAATATGTGGTCCCAGCTGGTTTTGTCTTATCCTGCAGCCCTTCAGGAAGGGGACCGCTTTCTCCTACTGCAGACAGCGTCCTGACCTAGCCACTAAGCCTGGGGTTGGCTCCCCTCCTCCCCAGGTGTGTGAACAGGGCAGCCAGCTCCAGTCTGGAGAAAGTCCCACAGTTAGAGATGGGATCCCTCTCTGTCCCAATCGGAGGTTTATCTCTTGTCCACATACAGCCTTAAGCTTCCCCAGACTCTCTTTCTCTTCCCCTTGTCTCTCCACAGAAGGGGATCCCTTCCCTCTGTGCCAGCGTGGCCCATTGTATCTCTCCCAGTCCACAATCACCCACCTATGGCCCCTCAGGTTGTCCCGGTGTCTCCCTGGTAGCAGCTTAGTCTCTTTTCCTCCCAGACTCAAAGTCATTTGGCTTCAAATTTCAAAAACTTTTCTGTGTCTTGACTGTTGAAAATAATGCCTTCTGAACATGGAGATGCAGAGATTTCTTGGACATATTGTTTTGTTTGCTATGGATATGTTCCCAGAAGTGGAATTGCTAGATTATGTTCTATTTTTAATTTCTTGAGAAATCTCCATACTATTTTCCATAGTGAGTGTACCAACTTTCTATCCCCCCAATAGTGGACAAAGGTTCCCTTTTCCCCACATCTTCACTAGCATTTATCTCTTGTATTTTTTATGATAGCTATTCAAATTGATGTGATGTGATATATCAATGTGACCTTGGTTTGCATCTTTCTGATGGTTAGCTACATCAGGCACCTTTTTATGCACCTGTTTGTCTTTGTTTATATTCTCTGGGAAAATGCCAGAGCACTGTACACTGCATCTGGGGTCCATGGACAAGACCAGTCTGCACTGAACCTTCAGGGTCCTAATTGGATATACAATGGTGGGTGCAGAATCACTCTTCTGGCTGAGGTGAGGGTGATGTATTAGTAAAGAGGACACCATGGGAGTGGACAGAAAAAAGAGTAGAAGGAGGCATCTGAAATCCTTTGCTTTGGAAGCTGAAGGTCCTGTTCTTTTGCCCACGTGACTCTGGAAAGCCACTGCCTTGAGGATACCCAAATAAAGGTATCCCTTTTTTTGGTGGTATGCCTGCTTGGGGCTATAATGCTAGAGCTGGAGAACAGAATTCAAGAAGTCTTCTTCCATGATACCTAGGGTGTTCTGCTGGAGGAACTGGAGCATGAAAAGTCATGTACAGGCCATCGTGGTTGTCCTCCTGCCCAGAAACAACTTGAAACTGTTAGCAGTATTTCTCTCTTCAGTGTAGGTGGTTAAAAGGGGAGATGGGCTCCAAGACCTTGTCATTTGTTTATTAACTATGCACTAAGCTTTTAACCTGATGCCAGGTACCTTGTTGGGCCCATGTGTGGAGCTGAAAATACCAAGAGCTACCTGCCTTCCAGGAACTCAAGTCTAGAGATAGGCAATAGCACAAAAGCAAAGGCATGTGAAAGAAAAAAGCAAATGATGTGTGCTATGAATGAAGGCTGGAGAGTCATTGGGTAGGAAGGTATGAAAGGCCTCACTGGGGATGACATTGCTGAGAACAGAATGACAAAAGGGAGCTAGACTTGAACAAGTCATCGTGCAGTGTGTCAGGAAGAAGCTACCACTGCTTCAGACACTCACTAACAGAAGCCAGTTTGTCCAGAGGAGGTGAAAAAGGCAGCCAGTGTGGCTGGAGGGAAACTAGGAGGAGAGCAAAGGGGAGGGAGGAGGGGCAGGGAGAAGTGCTGAGGCCTGGTAGAAAGTTATCTGTTGCTCTTCTGTTACTGCATTGTCCCAATACCTTGCACTGTAAAACACATATATTTAATACCTCACAATTTTTTGTGGATGAGGAAACCAGGCACATATTAACTTGGTTCCCCAGCCTCAGGGTATGTCAGAAGCTGCAGCTGTGGCCTCAACTGAGGCTAGATTGGAAGAATATTTTCTCCCAAGTTGACTCATATGATTCAGGATGCCATTTGGACTCAGAGCCTGGGTTCCTATGTGTCTTTCAGCCTGGACACTGCCTCAGTTCTCTGCCATGTGAGCCTCTATATAATGGCAGCTCAAAACACTACTTGATTTTTGGTTAAAGAAAGATAAAGAAAAAAGGGATAAAGAAAAAGGTAAAGGGAAAGAGGAGAGAAATGGTACATGAGAGGAAGTAACTAGGAAGTGAAAGACTATTTGAAATTGAAACTTAGACATGACTTTCCATCACATTGACTGTATCCTATTGGTCAGAAACCAGTCGCTAGCCACTTAGGAGTTTCAAAACAATATACCACAAGTCAGCATGGGGAGCCATTGTGAAGGCTGCCCCCTCATAGATTGAAATGAGACAACTGAGTCTCATTCTAAATACAACAGGAAACAACTGGTTTTACTACCATTCTACCCCATCATGGGACCCGTATTAAAATAAGGCCAAGAGGAAGAGTGACTGTTCCATTACTACACTGATGTCTCTTTTGAATAGTACTCCATGCCACATCCCGCCTCTTTTTTTAATTCTTCCATACTTGATTTTGGGCCTCAGATACACTGGATAACAGCCCACACATATTAAATTTTTTTTAAGTTTATTTATTTTTGAGACAGAGAGAGACAGAGCATGAACGGGGGAGGGTCAGAGAGAGAGGGAGACACAGAATCGGAAGCAGGCTCCAGGCTCTGAGCCATCAGCCCAGAGCCCGACGCGGGGCTCGAACCCACAGACCGCGAGATTGTGACCTGAGCTGAAGTCGGACGCTTAACTGACTGAGCCACCCAGGTGCCCCAGCCCACACATATTATAAATATTATCCATTTACACCCGATGAGGCTCCTAGGAAGTATATTCTAGCCTGATCCCAACATGCACATTAGGAAACTATGGAATACTTGAGAGACACATTGAGTTAGGACATATAACTGGTAAAACAAAGAAAAAAAGCTGAATTCAGTTCTGTATCCTCAAAATTAGAACCCTACTTGCATTTCCAGGGAGTTGTGGCTATGGCATTTTTGACTCATTGTTTACAGTTAAGGAGATGACATTGGAGGAGAAAGATAAGCATTCAACTATCAATAAGGGGTTCTAGATAGGTCTCATTTAAAGAAGGGCCCCAGGTACTGGAATCTTGAAAAAGTGACTTCACTTCCTTGGTGATAGGCTTCAACAGAACTTAGAACTCTGGTAACCAGGTGCCCACATTCTAGAGATGGCCTGCTTTCCAGCTCACTTGCCCAGAGTCACTCTAGAGAACAAAATGTTCTGTTGCTGTATCCCCATTTTCAGGATATGTGGGCTTAAGAAAGCCCAGAGTGAGAAACCTTTATGTCACTGTAGACATCAGCTCAGCCCTCATCTCCGAAGCTGTTGGTCATTTGGCAGGAGGCGCTCACAGGTAACACAAGGTAGCTCAGGGCAGCCCACTGGAGAGCATGCCACAACTCTGATCCTGCCCAGAGCAGGCCTACACCTCTTGCCCCTCATTGTGTGTGTGTGTGTGTGAGAGAGAGAGAGAGATCAGGGGAGGGGACAGAGGACGAGGGCTATGCCCTTCATGAGCAGAAGCAAGATGTCAGGTGTTGAAAGCCTAGCACATCTCTCATGTTCATACCCCAGGTCTTGGCAGGCAGGAGAAGATAATTGCTGGGGACCAAGTTCAACTACCTATATGTTAATTACGAGCCCTAGAGTTTCTTCTGGTTTCCTCCTTGCTGGATGTCTTTACAGCTTCCCCTCTTAGCCTGTACTGTAGAGAACACAATTTCTAATGGGGCTGTCCCCTTGTGGCAATGTCCAGGGAGGACCCTAAGGTCTCTTGGCCCGACTACGGGGCACTGTACTTGCAGAGCTTCACCCAAGATATCTTTGAGGAGCTGGTCCATGGCTTCAACTACTGCAGCGCCCTAGATAAGTGTCAGGTGCAGAAGGATACCAAGAATCAGCGCTGCTCTGAGGTAAGAATGGGAAGAGGGTTTTTCACACCCAGGGCCTGCACATAAATATGGGGCCAAACCTGAGGCCCTCACATTCTATTTCCACATGAGCGTCCCACAGGCCCAACCACAAAATAATCTGAATATCCAAACCTCTGCCACCAGCTATGTGGTAAGGTAGGAGGACACTCTACATATGTTGGAATGGTAGAGAATGCATGTATTGTGTATGTATTTTATTTTTTATATTTTGATAGAGAACATATTTAATGTTTTTAATTAATCATTTTTATTTATTTATTTATTTATTTATTTTTTACTTTTCATGAGGCCATGAGTATCTTTGCATTTTACTGCTGTTTTATTATTTTACCTACTTGCCCCAGATATCCTGGGTAGCACTCAGCTCCACTGTCCTTGCAGAACTTCTCCAAGCCCTTACATATCATCACACAAAACAGGGTGATTTAACACAAAATTAAGGGTGGGATGAAGCCATTCTATATGTTTCTGTAATGTCTTGTCTCTCAGAACACATTAAATTATTGTAGGCCCACCAAGTCATGAGCTGTGTTCTTATATGTCTTCATAATATTCCATAAAGGAGGTTGTGTGCCACTGTTTCAGCCTTTCAAGTCTGTTGGAACTTGACAGGATTCAATTCTGTTTTCATGTCAACAGTGATGCAGGGAAAATCTTAAGTGTCCTAAAAGAATGTTTTAGGTTGCTAGATCTGCCATAACATGGAAGCACTAATTGGGTGGAAGGACTTTGATGCCTCCTGGCTGAGATACCTGCCTCTGTCTTTTAAGAGTTTCACCCAGGAAATCTTTGATGAGCTGCTCTAAGGATTAAATTCCATCTCCCTTGACAAGCAGCAGGTGCATCAGTCCAGCAACAACATCAAGTGCTGGTATAGGGTGAGAACAGGTCCAGATTCATGTCCTTTCTCGGGACCCAGAGATGATCAGGGTAAGCCTGGAACCCAGACTACAATTGACTGGCTCCCTGGGGCCTGCTGAAGAAGGTGGTTTCCCCCAGAAACTTTCTCCCTATCAGGAACAGACCAAGCCTCATTAGCTTAGAGGAAATGCAGCCCATGCTTTTGACAATTCTCAGGACTAACCTATATGATCTTGAGCAGCATTCGAAATTCTAACCCTCTGTTTTCTCATATCTACAGTAGGGATGTTTACTGATGACTCACTGGCATAATGCTCTTAATATAGGCTATTAAAAGAAGTGCTATTGTTGCTCAGCTAAGAGAATGCTTGGAAGTTACCAATGGTTTATCATTTCCCCCATAAAACCAATTGCAATTTTAAGCCTAGAACCTTATTCTGTGTGGGCACCCGAGTCCCTTCTCTTTCACAAGTTCCCAAAGGGATGGGGGTCTTTGGTCTGAGAACCAGACCCTGATCTTCCTGGTAGTTCATGGCATTGAAGCTGACTACATGCCCCTCCTTGTCTACCCGGTGTTAAAAGGAATCAACCCTGTCCCTGGATGAGGCCTGTACAATGCTGAAGCTCAAGGAAGGCACAATGGAAAATTTTTTACAGTCCCTGCTACAATCACCTTTCCGGGATAGAAACATCTCAAACATCACAACCATTTTCTGCATATACCAGGTGTTCCCCATGGCCCAATTAGTCCTGGGACAGCAGTTCAAAAGGTGAGTGCTTGCCTCATACACAGCACAGGGGGGAGCCTCCCATTTACTACTTGTGTATCTTGGGAATGTCACTGCACCTCTATGAGCTTCACTTTCCTCTTCTGGAAGTGCGGTGGTAAGAGGATGAACCTCACAGTGTCAACTGTAGTAAACTATGGGAGAAAACATGGCATGGGCTTATCTGGTGCCTGACTCTGTAGAAAGGGCTGCTGGACATGCTGAGTATCTTTAGGTTTAATAGTTCTCTCTCTCTCCAGTGAAGAAGCTCTCAACCTCAACCCTCGCAGGCCTGTGGCACTTCTGAATTTAGAAAAGGACATGGAAAGCAGAAGTTGTCCTGTTTGCAAAGGACTTCTGAGATTCTATCTAGCTGGGCTTGGTATTTTTCCTTTATATGGCCAGACTAGGGCTTGCTGGGGGACAGGCAGAGGCACCCATGGCCCACACAGTTATCTGAAAAGTACTGGTTGGGTTAATTCAATCAACAATATATGTTAATCACCTAGTAATGCAGGCACTTTTCTAGTCACTAAGATAATTCAGTGAATAAAGTAGACACAATGCCTTGGTGTCAATTCTAGTCAGAGAGTAGGCAATCACTCTACACTCATGTCCTTGGTTCATTATATGTGACATTTTCATGGCGTCCT
>NW_026057578.1:49575704-49613326 GCF_023721935.1 Panthera uncia | reverse complement strand
TAGTTAGTGTAAGTATGGTTACTCCAACTTTCTTTTGATTTCCACTAGCATTATAGATAGTTCTCCACCCCCTCACTTTCAATCTGAAGGTGTCCTCTGGTCTAAAATGAGTCTCTTGTAGACATAAAATAGATGGGTCTTTTTTTTTTTAATCCAATCTGATACCCTATATCTTTTGGTTGGAGCATTCAGTCCATTTATTTTCAGTGTTATTATTGAAAGATATGGGTTTAGAGTCATTGTGATATCTGTAGGTTTCATGCCTGTGGTGATGTCTCTGATACTTTGTGGTCCTTGCAACATTTCACCTACAGAGTCCCCTTAGGATCTCTTGTAGGGCTGGTTTAGTGGTGATTAACTCCTTCAGTTTTTGTTTGTTTGGGAAAACCTTTATCTCTCCTATTCTGAATGACAGATTTGCTGGATAAAGGATTCTTTGCTGCATATTTTTCCTGTTCATCACATTGAATATTTGCTGCCATTCCTTTCTGGCCTGCCAAGTTTCAGTAGATAGGTCTGCTCCTACCCTTATGTATCTACCTTTGTATGTTAAGGCTCGTTTATTCCTTGCTGCTTTCAGAATTCTTTTATCCTTGTATTTTGCCAGCTTCACTATGATATGTCATGCAGAAGATTGATTCCAGTTGTCTAAGGGAGAATGCCTGTTTCCTTCCCCAGATTGGGGTAGTTCTCAGCTATGATTTGTTCAAGTACACCTTCATCACCTTTCTCTGTCTTCTTCTTCTGTAATTTCTATGATATGGATATTGTTCTGTTTGATTGCATCACTTGGTTCTCAAGTCTTCCCAGCTTTCTCAGCTTCCTTTTTCCATAATTTCATCTTCTAATTCACCTATTCTCCCCTCTCCTCTTCAAGCCATGCTGTGGCCAACTCCATTTTATTTTGCACCTCATTTATAGCATTTTTAAATTCATTATGACTACTTTTTATTCCCTTGATTTCTGTAGCAATAGATTCGCTGCTGTCCCCTATGCTTTTTTCAAGGCCAGCAATTAACTTCATGAGTATTATTCTAATCAATTCATTAGGTGTCACTACTTCCTGGAATTTTTTTTTTTTTGAGAATTCTTCAATTTCATCATTTTGGCTAGTTTTGTGTCCCTTATGCATTTAAAACATTGTTGTGTGCTCTGCACCTGCGAGCACTGCAATATTAAAGGAGCGTCATACACTGTCCAGGGCCTGGACTTTCAGAAGGTGTTTTTTGGAGATGGTTACCTGCTCTCTGTTGTTGACTTTGGTTATTACCCAACTCGTAGTGATATTTTGGACCCTCCACCAGGTGTGCTTTGATTTGTTCTTTGAAGTAGCCTTGTAAAGGAAAACAAACAAACTGACAAACAGGAGACAAAAACAGGCAAACACACAAACAGATAACACAAACAAATAAAAACTAAAAACTAAAAACCCCGAAATACTGATTACAAGTAAAGAACAGGGTGAAGGTGGTGCTGATGGAAGAGAACATACAAAGAGAGAAATGACAGGAGCAGGGAAAAGGAAAAAATAAATAATGACTAGGCAGAGAGACTAAAAGGCTTAATCCAGAGAGAAAGAAAGGAAAATAAAGAAGGGCAGGAAAAAGAACTGAAGATAACATTACCCAGAGAGAGAAACTATACGGCTTGATTATTCCAGAGAGAGAGAAAGGAATGTAAAGAAGGAGGTGTAGAACATGTATCAAGAGAATGGATTAAATATGTCCATTTAGACAAACCAATAACCAGAGTAACCAGCCTAGAGGACAGAAGAGATAAGGAGAGAGATAATGGGCGACAGAATATATTTATATATCCAAAATTGACCTAGAGTTATACCAGGCAATGCTGCAGTGCTGGTCTGGGGGAGCTGTCCGCAGGGTCTGTCCAGCTCCAGTAAATATACAGTTACCTGGTGTGAAGGAGCATGGTTTGGTGTAGTCTGGACCCACCTCCATTATGGCCCTGGGACTGATCCCTGAGGCTCTGCCTTGATGGTAGTGGTGGTAGGGAAATGGTGATCCCATAGTCTCCTCTCCATGGACGGGACCCGGCGGACTCCATTTCAGTTGTCCTCACTGTGCCATGGGCACAGACGGGATGGTCCTTCTCGCTCTGCCAGCTCCCCTGACCTTTCGCTTGGCTAGGATTCAATGTCCCACTCTGTGCACTCTGGCACTGGGAAGCACCTCTCAGTGTGGCCCGATATGTGGTCCCAGCTAGCTTTGTGCCACTGCCCTTTAGGGAGGGCTGCCTTCTCCTACTGCAGACTGTACCACTGACCTCGCCGTCGAGACCCCAGGGGTGGCGGATGCAGGGAGACTCAGGAGGTGCTGGAAGCCGAGCTATCCCAGCCTGAGTGGCAGGGCCTGGGCTGTGGACGGACTGGTGACTGCAGGGCGGCCCACCAACAATGAAGCTTCTTGTACTCCCGCTTTTAGGTAATTTGGTCTTATTAAAGTACCTGGGGTATTGTCTGGTGGGGAATTGTCCTCAGAAGGCTCCCTGGGCAAAGAACCATTGGGGAAGAAAAAAGGCTCTGCAAGAAATTGTGTGGCCTTACATTTAGCCCTTGCCATCCTCTATGGAGATTCCTCTTCTTACAGGAAGGATAGCCTCATACCTTTGCCAGCAAAGAGGGCCTGTAAAGGAGAGACATATGGATTTGAAAGCCTCATTCTGACAACTAAGGAGTGTATCTCTGTACACAGGTGACTTCAACCCCTAGGCCCACCTGGCCTCCCAGAGGCATTCCAGATGATGACTGAACCTAGTCAGTTAAGCTACAGAGTGGTTCATTGGTTCCTAGGTGCATTGTCTCTCTGAGAATGTATGAGGCATGGGTTTCTAAGGCTTTTTCAGCCCCTTTCTGGCACCTCAGACCGAGTCAAACATGTTCTTCTGGCCTCATGTGGTTAGGAGGTCATGTCCCTCTAACTGTTCCACTTGAGGTGTTGAGAAATGGATGCCCTTTCACGAGAACAGCAAAGCAAATGCTTTGTAGATTATAAAGGCGGATGCATAATGGAATAATGTAAGAAATTAATCTATAATCAAAGGGTATGTGGTAAAGTTAGGGGAAAATCACCATGTTATTTCTTACAGGTTGTTTATACATAGGAACATTTTCAAAATTAGGTAATGTTAGAAAAATATAGATGACGTATGCTACAAGGAAATCACTAGCATATATAATGCCAAGTTTACTATAATAAATTTGCCAGATCAACACACTGCTGTTGTCTGTGTCCATTTTTATTTTTTGTTTTTATCTTAGTTTTTTATTTTAGTTTTTTATTTTCTAGTTTTTTATTTTAGTTTTGTTTTATTTTCACCAATGCTGTTCTTCCTTTGGGAACGCCTGGTTGCTAGAGCTGGTCTCCAGCAGAGAGGCTTTGTCTTTCCCGCAGCACTCCAGGGAGGGGGACGCTTTCTCCTACTGTGGACTGAGCCCTCGATCCAGCCACTGAGCCCAGGGGTGGCAGACGAAGGCAGGCTTTGTACTATCACACAGCCCTCAAAGGAGGGGACCACTTTCTCCCACTTCAGACTGTGCCCCTGACTTACCATTGAACCCAGAGTTGGCTCCCCTCCTCCCCAAGTATGCGAACAGAGAGCCAGCCCCAGTCTGAAGAAAACCTGCAGTTAGAGAGAGGATCCCTCTCAGTCCCAGGCTGAGGTCTATCTCCTGTCCAGGTATAGTCCTACACTTCCCCAGGCGTCCTTTCTCTTCCTTTTCTCTCTCCGTGGAAGGAGATCCCTCCCCTCCAATTCCTATGTGGCCTTTTTTTTAATCTCCCCAGTTTACAGTCAACCACCTATCTTTTCTCCAATTGTTCCTTTTTCTTCCTGGTATATTCAGTCTCTTTCCTAACAGACTCTGTGGTTCAAAGTCCTTTGGCTTCAGTACTTCTCTGAGAGATGCGGGAAGTATGGATGGCCCTACTTCTCTTCCATGTTGGCCCCCTCAAGAGTCCTATAGTCTGCCTTGCCCCTGAGAGTCTGGGCCAGTCCTTGTGACTCTGGGAGAATTTTTGCCACAAGGCCCCTTCTTCATTAAATCGCTGGATTCCAGCAGTATGCATCCATTCTGAGGCCAGGGCATTTGAAGGGACCAAGCAGAGGATGTTTGGTGTGTTTGCTGGTGGGAGACTTGGTCAGGAAGCTGGCCTTCTTCTGGGCTGAGGACAAATGAAGGAAAAAATCTTCTTTCCAAGTGGATCCCCATTCCCAATTGAAATGGTGACTTTGCACCACCTGGAGCCCACTTCTTTCCCCTTGCTGTGTTTTTGAGAATGTATTTTTTTCTCCATTAGGCGCTATGGAACCATCACTCACTCAGCTGGCACAACTTGGTAAGCCGCAATCTCCCACTCTGTTCCTGTGCTCATTGAGAGCTATCAGTCTCTTCTTTAGCAAAGGAAAGAAGGACTTTAGTCCCTGTGTATGTGGTGCTTGGCTTGCTGTGCTATGAAGAGTAAAGGAGAGCAAGCTTGCTTCACTGTCCTGGATGACTGAGTTGCCTTCATTCTGAGAAGCAGACAGTTTGCACCTGGGCAGTATGAATGAGGAAGGGGTCAACATTGGAAGAGCCCTTGAAGATATGAGGTAACCAAGTCCTTTTTGCAGATTCCTGAGCAAGAGCACTCAGAACCCCATAGCTACAGTTCAAACACTGCTTCTTCCCCCAACTTATGGGAAAAATGGCATGGATAGACCAAGCCAGAAATCACTGCCTGCTAAAGAAAGAAGGCAGGCTTCTTGCTGACAGGGCTCCCTGTTGTAGGCCTATAGATGGCCCCCTTTGCCTAAGTCCACAGGCCTTTCTTATTCTGGATACAACCTGGTTGATAGGAGACTGCGCTGAGTACTTCATTCTCAACTTTCTCCAAATCTCATGTGTGGTGAAGAACTCTGGCAGTGTGTCTCCTTTGTCACTCCTGAAGATGTTTGATGAAAGAGGGTTTGCGAGGGCACTATTCTGGGACAGTGTTCCAGAGTAACATCCCCTAGTTTCTGCTTGGGGGTTTGGTGGTGTGCTTGTGATGGTGATTGAGGTATTGCATTGGGTCCTTCTCAATTTGGTTTCAGAGTGATGTGGCCCTGCCCATACCCAGGGTATGTGAAGGTTCCCAGGGAGAATGCTTATGGGTAGGCAAAGCCCGTGGTTGTGGGTGGATCCAGGCTCCTGTGTGGGACAAGGGGGAAGGAAAGTCATTGTCTCTTTCCTCAGTTTCCCCCATGCCCATTTGAATGAACATGTTGGCTCACTTTGTAGTCATTTCTCTCCCATAGCTGCTTTCCTAACTTGGTCTCAGTTCACACACAGTTACCCTACCCTGAGCCTGTCACCTACAACCGAGGTCTCCAGTTTAGGGGTAAGTTTCCAAGCCTTTCTTAACCCAATGCATGGCTCCCAGAGATGATGTCCCAGAAGACAGCTGGCCCCCCTGTCCCTGAGCCCCCGGTGGTGGGAAGGCTACACTATCGTGCAAATGTGTAGCCACATGGAACCCTGACCCTAATGGAGGGTCCTCCATCTGGCCCTCCATCAAAAGAACAGTTTGTGCATGTGCACCATGATCCTGGACCTGATCAGCACACAAAAATGCTTTTGAATAGAGGACCAAAGCCTCGTTCCCACATCTGATCATCACATGGAAGGTCATTCTTCATATGTCACAGCCAATGCTACCCCTCTCCACTAATATGATGGGTAGAAGCACACCAGAAGCCAAAGTTCCCCTCTATTTCCTTAAAAAAATTTTTTTGTACATTCATTTATTTTTTGAGAGATAGACTGAGACAGAGCACAAGCGGGGGAGGGGCAGAGAGAGAAGGAGACACAGAATCCGAAGCAGTCTCCAGGCTCAGAGCAAGCATTCAGCACAGAGTCCGATGCGGGGCTCAAACCCACAAACCATGAGATCATGACCTGAGACAAAGTCGGTCACCCACCAACTGAGCTGCCCAGGTGCAACCCCCCTGTATTTCTTAAGGGAGAATGTGGGCTTCTTGCTCATGGGGCTCCAAAGGGCTCCTGTGGAGAATTCCTGTAGCCAAAGGTCCCAAAGGTTCTTGTGATTCCTGACCAAGGTATATTACTAATTCATTGTGCTGATCAGGTTCTTCTGAACATGAAGAACTCTGGCCCTCAGTGCATCCACTTTCAAGACATTGTTTTATCATCCATCAAGGTACATCTCTAGCTCCATAAAATCTCACTCTTTCAGAGTACTATATCCAGCTTCAGATGTCAAATGGGGCCATCCCTTGTGACTTTGGGACAGGTGGAGCCAAAGCGTCCCTGGCCATTTGGTTTCAGGACTACATGGACATCCAGAGCACTAAGGATTTGGAAGGGGCCCGGTCAATAGCTGTTTGTGTGGAGGCTGGGCCAGACATATTAGCGGGAAGCTGGCCCCTTTGGAGGTCCTAGGGGAAATGAAGATAAACATCCCCTTCCACATGATTGCATTCACATTTGATGGAAATATGGAATGCCCTTTGAATGTGGCTGCAGCCATACCTTCTCCATTCCTGTGTTTCTCACTTCCTCTTCATTCACTCTTAGGAGCCTTGGAGCTGGCACTCACTAAGCAGGCACCCAGGGACAGGCGTCAGCTTCCCACTGGGTCCCGTGCTCAGTACCAGCCATGAGCATCAGATATTGCAAAGGAGAATAGCCCTCCTATCACTGAGTTTGGTGCTTGGCTGTTTGTAGCCAAGGGTAGGGGGTGGAGGAGCCAGCTTACCTCCTACCTGCCTGATTGAGATGCAGAAAAGCATCTGAAAATTCTGAAAAGCAGACATTTCACACAAGAGCAGTAGGCTACAGAGGTTGGTCAGCACAGGAGGAGCTTTGTACTGAAGAGGCACCAATGCCCCTCTTCAAACTTTGGAGCCACAGCTCTGGGAACCTCCAAGCTACAACACTGTCACTGTTCACTCCATTCAATGATGGGAAAGCAACAAAATCAAACCAAGACCCAGGGTTCTATAGGTCCTTCTGAAGGAAGAAAGTAGTCATGTTGCTGCCAGAGCTTCCAGAAGGAAACTCTGGAGGGTCTTTGCCTAAGCCCTCTGCTGTTTCTTCTTCTTCTCACAGCCAGCCAGGTTGCCAGGAGTTGGTTCTGGGCACTCCCTTCTCCATAGAATTTTCCTTCCTAGCTCTGGAGATCTCTGGCCCCACTTATCCACATTGACACATCTTTTTTCTCTTGTAGAAACAAGGCTCTTCCTGCAATCCATTCAGAATCAGTGTCTCAAGAGTCTATCCACTGTCTTCCACCTAGGAGTCTGATCCAATTCTTGTGACTGCAGAAGAGAAATTACCACAGAGTTACTACTCCATTACTTCTGGGGCTTTCAGAAGTATGCAGCCATTCAGAGCTCAGGGATTAGAAGGGAACCAGTGGAAGATGTCTGGTGTTTAGGCTAGGCTGGGGCTTTGGGCACAGATCAGGCCTCCTTCTGGGCAGAGGCAAATGAAGAAAGCCATATTTCCAACTGGATCCTCATTCCCACTGTAAATGTTGACCTTTGGCCCACCAGGCACTCGTTTTCTTTCCCTTACTGTGTTTCTGAAATTGTATTTTTTTTCTCCCCTAGGCTCCATGGAGCCATCACTCACTCAGATGGCAATCATGGCTAGGCCACAATCTCCCAATCTTCTGTGCTTGGTGAGAGGTACTAGGCTCAGCTCTACCAAAGGAAAGAAGGTCTTGAGTGCCGGGGTGCTTGGTGTTTGGCCTCCTGTACTATGGAGGGTGAAGGGGAACCAGCTTGCCTCACTGTCCTGGATGACTGAGCTGCCTTTATTCTGAGAAGCAGACAGTTTGCACATGGGCAGTAGGAATGAGGAGGGGGTCAGCATTGGAAGAGCCCTTGCCAGGAATTAGGGAACCAAGTTTTTGTTGCACATTCCTGACCAAGAGCCCTCAGAACCCCATGGCTACAGCTCAAATACTGCAGTCTCCCACAACTGATGGGAAACGTGGCAGGATAGACCAAGCCAGAAATCCCTGGCTCCTTAAGAAAGAAGGCAGGCTTCTTGCGTCAGCAAGAAGGGCTCCCAGGAGTAGTCCTTCAGAGGACCACTTTGGCCTAATCCCACAGGCCTTTCTTATTCTGGATACAACGGGCTTGATAGGAGACTGTGCTGGGTAAGTACCCATTCTCAACTTTCTCCAAATCTCAAATGTGGTGAAGAATTCTGGCCGTGTGTGTCTCCATTTCCACTCCTGAACCTTTATGATGAAAGAGTGTTTACATGGACACTCTTCTGGGATAGTGTCTCAGAGTAATATCCTCTTGTTTCAGCTTGGGTGTTGGTGGTGTGCTTGTGATGGTGATAGAGGTATTGCATTGGGCCCTTCTCAATTTGGTTTCAGAATGATGTGGCCCTGCTTATACCCAGGGTGTGTGAAGGTGCCCGGGGAGAATGATAATTTCTAGGCTAAGCCCATGGTTAAGGTGGATTCCGCCTCCTGTGTGGGTCGAGGGGAAAGGAAAGTCAGGGTCTATCTCCTTGGTTTCCCCCATGCCCATCTGAATTCACAGCTTTGACTACCCTTGGAGTCATTCCTCTCCCACTGCTGCTTTCCTAACTTGTTCTCAGTTCACACAGAGAGACCCTGTGTCTGTCTCCTACAGCGACTAAGATTGCTGGTTTGGGGGTGAATTTCCAAGCCTTTTCTGAACCAAAGCAGGGCTCTCAGGGCCTGATGTCCAAGAGGACAGCTCTGCCCCTTGTCCCTGAGCCCTTGGTGGTGGGCAGGTTATAGTATCATGGGAATGGGTGGCCACCTGGACCCCCGCCCCTAGTGGATGGAGATACCCTCAATCCAAAGAACAGACATTCTGTGCATGTGCAGCATGCTCCATGACCTGATCAGCACACAAAAAGCCTTGTGAATAAATAGTTCACCAAGGCCTCATTCCCACCTCTTGATCACCACATGGAAGCACATTCTTCATATCTAGAGCTCCTGCTGTCCCTCTTGTAGGACACTATGGGTAGAAGCACACCAGAAGCCAATGTTCCCCTCTATTTCATAAGGGAAAAGTGAGTCTCTGGCTCACAGGGCTCCAAAGGGCAACCATTGCAGGACTTCTGGAGCCAAAGCCCACAAAAGGTGGTTGTGATTCCTGAGCAAGCCAGCTTGCGAATACATTGTGCTAGTGAGGTTCTTATAAACATGAAGAAGTCTGGCCCTTGGTGTATCCAGTTTCATGACATTGCTTTATCATCCATCAAGATTTGTCTTGGGATCCATACAAATTCAGTCTTTCAGAGTACTGTCTCTGGCTTGCAGATGTCCAACAGGGACCAGCCCTTGTGACTGTGCAACAGGTGGAGCCAATGTGGCCTTGGCCTTTTGGTTTCAGGTCTACATGGACATCCAGAGACCTAGAAAAAATGTAAGGCATCCAGCAGAGCGTTGTTTGTGGGGATGCTGGGCCAGATGTATTAGCTGGGAGCTGTCCCCCTTGCTGAGCCTGTTGAAAATGAAGATAAACATCTCCATTCCAAATTGATCGCATTCCCACTTGTTGGAAATATTGAAAGCTTTGGTCCTGGCTGCAGCCATATCCTCTCCCTTTTTGTGATTCTGACTGCCTCTTCATTCATCCTTAGGAGCCATGAAGTTGGCCTCAGTCAGCAAGCACCCAGAGATGGGTGTTGGATTTGCACTCGTTCTGTGCTCAGTTACAGCCATTAACATCTGATAGCCAACCCAAAGGAGAATGGGCCTCCATACCTAGACTTTGGTGCTTGGCTGTTTGTCGCAAGGGGTGGGGGGTGAAGTCAGCCTGCCCCTTTTCTCTGCCTGATTGATGTGCCTTCCTTCAGTAAAGCAGACATTTCACACAGCAGCCAAAGGCTCCAGAAGCTGGTCAGCACAGAAAGAGCCTCTTACAATAAGAGGGCACCAGTGCCCCTCTCCACTTTGGAGCCACAGCTGGGGGAACCTCCCAGCTATAGCACTGTCACTCCTCACTCCATTCAATGATGCGAAAAGCAACAAAAGCCAGCCAGGCCTCCAGGTGCCGTGGGTCCTTCTGAAGGAAGAAGGCAGGTCTGGTGCTGTCATGGCTCCCAGATGGAGACACTAGATGGTGTTGTTGCATAAGCTCTCTAGTGTTTCTTCTTCTTCTAGCCAGGTTGCCAGGAGCTGGTGCAGGGCATTCCTTCTCCATAGAATACCCCTTCCAAGCTCTGGAGAGCTCTGGCCCTCCTCATCCACCTTGATGCATCCTTGCTCTCTTGTAGAAACAAGGTTCTTCTCACAATGTGTTCAGAATCGGTGTCTCAAGAGTCCTATCTTCTGCCTTGCCCCTGAGAGTCTGGTCCAGTCCTTGTTGGAGAGGACTTGTTGGAGACTGTTGGAGAGTTTTTGCCACAAGGCCCCTTGTTCATTAAATCACTGGGTCTCAGAAGTATGCGTCCATTCAAAGGCCCAAGGCATGTGAAGGGACCTAACAGAGGAAGTTTGGTGTGTATGCTGGCGGGAGATTTGGGCAGGGAGCTAGTCTCCTTCTGGGCTGAGGGAAAATCAAACAAAACTTCTTTCCAAGTCGATCCCCATTCCCACCTGAAATGTTGAGCTTTGGCCCACCTGGCACCCATTTCTGTTCCCTTGCTGTGTTTTTGAGAATGTATTTTTTTTTCTCTATTAGGTGCCATAGAGGCATCCCTCAATCACTTGGCACCCCTGGGTAGGCCAAAATTCTCACTCTGCTCCTGTGCTCAATGAGAGGTGCCAGGCTCTGCTCTACCAAAGGAAAGGAGGCCTTGAGTGTCTGGGCACTTGGTGCTTGGCCTGTTGTGCTATGGAACATAAAGGAGAGCCAGCATGTCTCACTGACCTGGATGACAGAGGTGCCTTCATTCTGAGAAGCAGACAGTTTGCACATGGGCAGAAGGAACGAGGAGGGGGTCAGCATTGGAAGAGACCTTGCCAGCAATTAGGGAACCAAGTCCTTGTTGTAGATTCCTGATAGCTACAGCTCAAACACTGCTGCCTCTCTCAACTGATAGGGAAAATGGCGGGGTTTGACCAAGTGTGAAATCTCTGGCTCCTTAAGAAGAAGGCAGGCTTCTTGCTGACAGGGCTCCCAGGTGTAATCCTTCAGAATGCTCCCTTGCCCTAACAGGCCTTTCTAGTTCTGGATACAGAAGTGTTTTATGGGAGACCACGCTGGTACTTCATTCTCTAGTTTCTCCAAACCATGTTTGATTAAGAACTCTGGCAGTGTGTGTCTCCATTGCCACTCCCGAGCCCTTTTAATGAAAGACAGTTTGCATGGATGTTATTTTGAGACTGTGTCTCAGAGTAATATCCTCTTGTTTCAGCTTGAGGGTTTGGTGGTGTCTTTGTGATGATGATGGAAGTGTTGCTTTGGGGCTTTCTCAATTGGCTTCAGAATGATGTGGCCCTCCCCAAATCCAGGATGTGTTCAGGTGCCCAGGGAGAATGCCTTGTGGGTAGACTAAGCCAGAGGTTGGAGGTGGATCCTGCCTCCTATGTGGGACAAGGAGAAGGGAGTGTCAGGGTCTCCTTCCTCGATTTACCCCATGCACATTTGAATTCACAGCTTTTACTCACCTTGTTGTCATTCCTTTCCCATTGCTGCATTCCTAACTTGGTCTCAGTTCACACACGGAGACCCTGTGTCTGTCCTGTACACCACACAAGATTCCTGGTGATGTGGTGAGTTTCCAAGCCTTTCCTGAGCCAATGCATGGCTTTCAGAGTCTGATATCCCAGAGGACAGCTAGTACCCCTGTCCCTGAGCTCTTGATTCTGGACAGGCTACAGTATCATGTGAATGGATAGCCACATGGACCCCCTGCCATAATGGATGGAACTACCCTCATTTGGAAGAAAAGTCTGTTCATGTGCAGCACACTTCAAGACGTGATTGGCACACAAAATGCCTTTTGAATAAATAGTGCACCAAAACTTCATTCCCACCTCTTCATCATCACATGGAAGTACATTCTTCATACCTCAAAGCCACTGCTGCCACTCTTGATGGATACAATGGTCAGAAGCACCTATACTTTTTGAGGAAGAATGTGGGCCTCTTGTTCACAGGGCTCCAACAGGCATCCTTTTGAGCACTCCTATAGCCAAAGCCCCCAAATGGTTCTTGTGATTCCTGACTCAACCATCTTGTGAATATATGTGTTAGTCAGGTCCTTCTAAACATAATCCAATTCTCATCCTTCATGAAGAACTATGGCCCTCAGTATATCCAGTTTCATGACATAACGTTATTATCCATCAAGGTTCATCTCAGGGTCTGTACAAAACCAGTCTTTCAGAGTACTATCTCTGAGTTGCAATGTACGATGGGGAACAGCCCCTGTGACTGTGAGTTAGGTGGAGACAAAGGGGTTCTGGCATTTTTGTTTCAGGACTACATGGACATCCAGAGACCTAGGGCACCAGGAGGGGTCCAGCACACATAGCCTTTTGAATATACACTGCACCAAGGCCTTGTTCCTGCCTCTTGATCATTACATTGAGGCACCTTCTTCACAACTCAGAAACTCTGTTGCCCCTCTTGATGGATACAAGGGGCAGAAGCACACCAGAAGCCAATGTTTCCCTCTGTTTCTTAAGGGTGAAAGTGGGTCTTTTGTTCACAGGGCTCCAGTGAGCATCCTTTGTAGCACTCCTGTAGTGAATGCCCACAAAAGGTTCTTGTGAGTCCTGAACAAGCCAGCTTCTAAATACATCGTGCTAGTCAGGTTCTTCTAAACATGAAGTCCTCTGGTCTTCATTGTTTCCAGTTTCATGACATTGACTGATCGTCCATTAGGGTTTGTCTTGGTATCCATACAAATTCAGTCTTTCAGAGTACTATCTCTGGCTTTCAGATGTCCAACGGGGACCAGCCCTTATGACTGTGGGACAGTTGGAGCTAAAGGATCCCAGGCCTTTTGGTTTCAGGACTACATGGACATCCAGAGCCCTGGGCATCAGAAGGGGACAAACTGAGAACTGTTTGTGGGGAGGATGGGTCAGACGTATTAGCAGGAGCTGACCTCCTTGCTGGGCCTAGGGGAAATGAAGGTAAGCATTTCTATTCCACACTGATCACATTCCCATTGGATGGAAATATTCAATGCCTTTTGGTCCTGGATGAAGCCATTCCTGTGTTTCTGACTGCTTCTTCATTCAACTTTAGGAACTATGGAGCTGGCACTAACTCAGCAGGCAGCCAGGGATGGCTCTTGGCTTCCCACTGGGTCCTGTGCTCAATAACAACTATGAGCTTAGGATATCCCAAAGCAGAATAGCCCACCTATTCCTGAGCATGGTGCTCGGCTGTGGGGGTGGGGTGGGGGGATTGGAGCCAGATCGCCTCCTTGGTCTGCCTGATTGAGGTGTTTTCCTTCTGAAAAGCATACAGTTCACACAGGAGCAGTAGGCTCCAGAAGCTAGTCAGCACAGAAAGAGCCCTCACAAGAAGAGGGCACAAATGCCCCTCTCCACACTTTTGCACCACAGCTGGGGGAAGCTCCCAGCTACAGCACTGTTACTGCTCACTCCATTCCACAATGGGTAAAGCAAGAAAAGCAGACCAAGTCCCAGGGTTCTCTGGGTCCTTCTGAAGGAGGAAGGCAGGCCTGTAGCTGACAGGGCTCCCAAATGGAGACACTAGAGGGCACCTTTGCCTGAGCCCTCTGGTGTTCTTCTCTGGAACAGATTGCCAGGAGCTGGTGCTGGGCACTCCCTTCTCCCTAGAATTCCCCATCCAAGTTCTGCAGAACTCTAGCCCTCCTTATTCACCTTGACACATCTTTGCTCTCTTGTAATAAACAAGATTCTTCTCATGATCAGTTCAGAGTCAGGGTCTCAAAAGTCTTATCCTCTGCCTTCCACTTGGGAGTCTGGTCCAGTCCTTGTGACTGGGGAGAGATTTTGCCACAGGGCTTCCTCTTCGTTAATTCACTGGGTTTCAAATGTATGTGGTCATTGAGAGGTCCAGGGCATTTGAAGTGGACCAGCAGAGAATGTTTGGTATGTAGGCTGGGCCAGAGATTTGGGCAGGGATCTGGCTTCCTTCTGGGCCGAGGGCAAATGAAGCAAAACATCTTCTGATGTTTTGAGATTTAGACTATCTCGTGCTCAGTTTTTTTTCCCTTGTATTTCTGACGATTTATTTTTTTTCACCTGTAGTGGCCATGGAGCCATCGCTCACTCAGCTGGTACTCCTGGGTTGGCTGCAAACTCTCACTCTGCTCCTGTACTCAGTGAGAGCTACCAAAGAAAAGAAGGTCTTTAGTCCCTATGTGCTTAGTGCTTGGCATGCTGTGCTAGGGAGGGTGAAGGGGAGTCAGCTTGCCCCACTGACCTGATGATTGACTTGCCTTCATTCTGAGAAGCCAACAGTTTTCACATGGGAAGTATGAATGAGGAGGGTATCAGCATTGGAAGAGCCCTTGCCAGGAATTAGGGAACCAAGTCCTTGTTTGCAGATTCCTGAGCAAGAGCTCTCAGAACCCAATAGCTACAGCTCAAGCAGTGCTACCTCCCTCAACTGATGGGAAATGTGGCAGGGATAGATAATCCAGAAATCACTGGCTCCCAAAGAAAGAATGCAGGCTTCTTGCTGACAAGGCTGTCAGGTGTAGTTGTTCATGGAGCTCCCATGGCTAAACCCACAGGGCTTTCTTATTCCAGATACAACCCAGTTGATAGGAAACTGTTCTGGGTATTTCATTCTCAACATTCTCCAAATCTCATGCCTGATGAACAACTCTGGTAGTGTGTGTCTCCACTGCCACCCCTTAGCCCTTTTAATGAGAGGGTTTGCACGGAGACTATTCCAAACAGAGTCTTAGAGTAATGTCCTCTTTTTTCAGTTTGCAGGTTTTGTGGTGTCCTTGTGATAGTAACAGATATATTACATTGGGTCCTTCTCAATTTGGTTTCAGAATGATGTGGCCTTCCCTAAACCTAAGGTGTGTGAAGGTGCCCAGGGAGAATGTTTGTGGGTAGGCTAAGTCAGAGGTTATTGATGGATCCTGCCTTCTTTGTGGGACAAAAGGAAAGGAAAGTAGAGGTCTCCTTCCTCGAGTTCCCCCGTGCTGATTTGAATGGATAGCTTTGACTCACCTTGTAGTCATTCCTCTCCCATTGCTGATTTTCTAATTTGGTCTCATTTCAGACACTGAGACCATGTGACTTTCCCATACACAACTAAGTTACAAGGATTGTGAGTTTCCACTCAGTTCCTGAGCCAGTGGTGGGCTCTGAGTGTGTGATGTCCCAGAGGACAGTTGATTCTCATGTCCCTGAGCTCTTGTTGCTTAGTAGGTTTTTATAGCTGTAGTAAATAATTTTCTTTCTTTGGAAAAAAGAATCTTCCTGGAATTGTTTCAGAGCCCTTGTCTCAGAGCCATGTATTTCCATTTAAGCTGGGAGTCTGATGCAATCCTGGTGAGTGTGCAATAGGTTTGGCCACAGGCATCCTGCGGTTGGGTTTCATAATTTGTGGACATCACCAGGCCTAGATCATCTGTAGGTGCCCAATGCAGAATGCTTGTGTATAGGCTAAGCCAGGGGTTTTAGGAATGGAGCTAGCCTCCTGTCTGGATCGAGAGTTGATTAAGAAAGATATATTTTTCATTGATGGATGCCAGCCCTTTGGAGATGCAGAACTTGCCACTGCTTGTACTCATGCAAATCCCAAGCTGCTTTCCTAGCTAGGTCTCTGTTCATGTTCCAGGAGCCATGGCTGTATGAATTGTGCCAGTTTCCCAGTCAGTTCCTGAGGAAATTGAAGGAATATGGGTCTATTATCCCAGATGAAACCTGGCCCTTCTCTCCCTGAGCGTGTGGTGTTGCTTAGCTGGCTAGTGTATGCATGAGCATGGGTATCCAGTTGGCCTCCCTCCCCTGACTAATGGAGATCCCTTCATTTTGAAGAACACTAAGTTTTCATGTGGGCGGAATGGTACAGGATCTTAGCACAGAAAGTACCTTTGGATGGAATCCTGCAACAAGACCTGCTTCCAAACATTTCCATCATCATGGAACACATACCTCCTACATCTGTATCACTGCTACCACTATGTACCAATGACAAGGGCAGAATACATACACAGAGCCAGGTCTGTGGATTCTGAAGGACGAATCTGGGCAGTCTTCTTGTGGATGAGGCATACAAGTAGAACTTATGGATGCCACCATTTGCCAAATCCCACAGGTGTTTCTCCTTCCTGAGTCAGTCAGTGAGCTGGAGAAGACAGTGCCAGTTACGTCACTTCATTATCCCTGATACATAGTTCTGGCCCTCCTCTATCCATTTTCAGCCCTTTGCTCTATTTTAACTCTTACAATAATATCCTGGGCCATGACGTGGGTATTCTGGTCCAGTCATTGTGACTGTGGCAGATGTTTGGCCAAGGGGCCCCTGGCTCTTCAGCAGGATAGTTTTCCCTGTATGATGGTTCATCTCTGCATGAGTCACACAGAACTCAGATTTCTGGCCAAGTAGCGCTGTGGTTTTGTTTTTGTTTTGCCATGGAAGATCCTCCGAGCCTCTTGGATTTCAAGCATTTTGAAAAGACAAGAATAACTATAAAATTGGAATTTGTTACAGTAGCTGAATGATGCTCAGGGCAAGCAGTCTTTATTTTAAACCCGTGCAACCCTAATGATATATGAATAGTCAAGGCAACCCTGCTCTAGTGCCACTCTCTGCATTTCTTCCAGGCATATTGCACACTGACCAGCATCTTGACTCAAAACATCCTCATTATAGGGTATCCCTGGCTTTCTTCACCACATCCTATCATCCTTATCCATTTTATATGAGGGTACACATGTGAGAGCACTTTAATCCTCCAAACGTGGGCTGGGAGAAGTGAACTGGTAAGGAGGCAAACACCAGGAGCTGCTCGAATGGGTTCCACCCTATGTGCCAGTCTCTTCCTTCTGCTATAGTCCTTGGGGCTGTTTTGGGCCTAGTCCTGCTAGCCAGGACTGTTGAGTATGCTGAAGGAGGACAGCATTGCACAGGCCAATGCCATGGTTGCCACACCATGAACACAGGTGGTTTTGCTGGGCCACTGAGACTGCTATGGTACAGAGTTGTTCCTGCCTTTGCCCCTGACCCAAAAATCTCATTTGATGGTGACCTTCACACAATAATGATACCCGTGGTCCCCTGGCACATCTTTGCTCCAGATGGAAAGTAAATCCAAGACCAAGTGCAAATGCTGTCATTAGTAGTGGTTGGGCTGCCTTGCTTGGGCCCCACCTCCAACATGCACAGGCTTGTGTGAAAATCTCTCCCTGGGCACAGGTTGAGTGAGTGACAGCTCTATGGCTCCTGACTCTAAATAGGGAAATAGTTAGACAAATAACCATGGGAAAGGAGTGTCCATAAGGAGGGCCAAAGTTCCAAATAGCCAATGGGAATGGGAACATTTTGGAAAGGGACTGTGTAACTTCATGTCCCCTCATCCAAGAAAGGAGTCTAGCTCCTTTTCCAGTCCTCTGGCCCAGCCTATGTGCAAATGTTCTAACTTGGGCCCTTCCAATGCCCTAGGCCTCTGAATGCATGCATGGTTTTTACATCAACTTGCCAGGGTCCTGTGGCCAAACCCATCACACAGTTTGATGAGGGTGTCCAGCTGAACACCAAAGATATTCCACTGAAAGACTACATGAATGGACCTCAGAGAGGACCTAGTGTGAAAATAGAGAAAAAAGGTGAAAATGGATCCACGGAGGGTCAGAGTTCCTCACTAAGAATGAGAATGGGATCATATGGAGAATGAAGTGACTAGTGCCATCTCCTCACAAGCTGGCTCTCTCAGGAATATGCAGAACCTGTGGACTTTGGTGAAAGGACCCCCCTACAGGCTACACCTGGGAGCCCTGTCAGCAAAGGATCTGCATTCTTTCTTCACAAAAAGAGGGAGAACCCTGTCTTTGGGTCTGTTTCTCACCATTAGAGGACAGGGGCGGCAGTGATTCAGCTCTGCTTGTTTGGGGCTTCTGGCTGATGGTCAAGTGGTTAGAACTTGGCCTGGGTCCAACATTCACTTCAAAGTCCCTTTGGGCACTAACCATGGCCTGAAGCACAGTGCACATGCATGAACCATCTAATCTGCAGGATGAAGGCACTTCTGTTAGCAAGGGGAGGGAGGCCAGCTGGCTACCCATCCCTTCACTGACTCTAGCTGACTAAGCACCAAGCCCCCAGGGACAGAGGGGCTTGCTTTACTTTGGGATGCCAGACACTGAGAGCTGTCAATTTGCTCAACTGGGAACTCCACACCCATGTTTGGACCTGGGCTGTGTACCTGACACAGACCCATGGATCCTGCAATGTTCTAGTTTAAACCGAGTACATTCTCCTGAGGCTCTTGCTCTGACTGGCTCCCAGGTAGAACCTAGTTTGAGACAAAGAGCCATAAAATGCAAATAGGCAACCTGAGGACCAAAGGTCTTCATTAAGAAAGAGACTGGGCTAAGTTAGAATTCAGTGCCTACTTCTATCTCCTGTCAGGCTGGCTGTCTGGGGAGTAAGAAAGACCTGAGTATTAGTGTTAAAGAAAACTCCATTGGCTACACCCAAGAGTGAAATTCTACAGGAGGTCTATATTGTTCACTAAAAATCAGGAAAAGCTGGATTTTGTGGGTTTTTTTCTGTCCTTCATCAGGAAATAGAAGCACCATTTATTTGGAGGAAGGGGTTCCTGCACCTAGCTTGTGATCAAGTGTTTGAGTCTGGACCTGACACAGTTCTTTAAAGGGCCCTTTTGGTCCTGACCAAATCCTGAAGCATAGTGTGCATATGGGAATCATGTTTGACTCATAATGAAGGCATGTCTATCCTTCACTGCACTTACCAGAGCTGGCCAAGCACCAAGCACTCAGGGAGGAGAAAGCCATCCTTCCTTTGATTTGAAGTTACTGTTTGCACTCACATAGCAAAGGACCAGAGTGGGAGTTTAGCACCAATCTTTCACTCTGCTTGTGTGAAGTGATTCGAAGCCCAATCATCCCTGAATGTGACCAAGGACTTAGAAAATAGCAAATTTGTGGGAATGGCTACAAAGGAGGCCAGGATCTACAATACAGATGGGAATGGAGTGGAATATATGCTGGACATATATTTATACCTTAATTTCTCTTTGCTGCATGTGTAAGGCCAGTCCCTCCCCAAACATCTGGGACCTCCTACACACATCCACCCATACCAAACTTGGCACCTTCATATGTCCTAGGCTTCTCATTGTGAACAGAGTTCTCATGGGAAGTTACAAGAGGTCCTGTTGCCAATCTATGCCAGACTCACCAGGACTCAGCCAGAGTCCCCAGTTTAAAGTAGAAGATATTGCTCTGAGACACTGATTCTGAATGGACTCCAGCAAGATCTTAGTTTGAAAAAAAAGAGCAAACGGATGGAAATAGAGGGCCAAAGTGCTTCATCACAAAGGAGAGCAGAATGAAGCTGACAAGGACATGCATAACACAATCTCTGGAGAAGCTGTTGTCTATAGTAAGAAACACCTGTGGGCAGGGACAAGGAAACATCCATTGCCTACTCCTGGGTGCCCATTTGGCAAAAGGCTTGAACTTTTTTTTCAGAAAGGGAAGGAAGGCTTCTGACCTTGCTCTTTTGTATGCCCTAACCTTCAGGGAAGTGATTCACTGGTAACAGTTAATGTTCCCTAGGGTGCTGTAGGTTATTTAACCAAGTCATGGTGCAGTATTCCTTGTGAGGCTCTTTTGGGCAGAATTGTCCTGCAGTCTACTATGGATGCTGCATCCATCTGCCTTAGAGAATGGAGACCACTCAATCAGCCAGGAGAGGGAGGCAGGCCGGCTACCCATCACACAGATTAAGTAGGCCAGTCAAGCAACAGCTGCTCATGGACAGGACCATCATTCTTTGGGATAAAGGAACTGATTGCTCTCACATACTACAGGACCAGAGTGGTATTTCATCACAAATCCAGGATATTGGGTATGTGGCTGACAGACCAATTCCACTTGGTTGTGACCCACGACCTAGTTATAAGAAAACAGAAAATGGATGGGAAGAGCTATAGGGAAGGCCAATTTTCTACATTACAGAAAAGATTAGGGTAAAGTTGGGAATGAAATGTCTAACATAGTTTCTCCTTCAACCAGAAAGAAGGCCAGCACCCTCCCAAACCTTGGCATTGCCTACACATGGACACTCTGCTGGACACCTTCAAGGCCCTATTCCTCCCATTGTCCACACACTTCTGAAAGGCACATAATGAGGGGTCCTGTGTCCCAACAATGACAAAGACATAAGGACTTGGCCAGAATCCCCAACGTAAAGGAAAGGATATATCTCTGAGACACTGGTAGTGAATGGCACCCAGGAAGAAATGACTTTGCAAACAGAAAGAAGTATTCATTGAAATGGAAATATGGAAGGACAAAGTGCTTTATCATTGATGAGAATGGAACAAAGATTAGAATGAAGTATCTAGAATGACAATTTCCTGGCAAGGTTCTGTCTAAGAAGTAAGAAACCCCTGTAGCCAGAGAAAAACTAAACCTCTAAAGGGAAACTTCCTGAAAGCCCAGTCTGCAAGATGTCTGCATATTTCCTTCTGAAAGAGAGGGGAAGCTTCTGGCCTTGGCTGTTTTCCCTGTCCTCCCCTACAGGAGATAGGGGCAGCAGAGATTCAGGGTTAGTGGGCCCATGTTCCAGGCTGTTGCTCAAGTATTTGTAACTGTTCCTGTGGTGCATTAAGTTTTTTTTTTTTTTTTAATTTTTTTTTCAACGTTTTTTATTTATTTTTGGCACAGAGACAGAGCATGAACGGGGGAGGGGCAGAGAGAGAGGGAGACACAGAATCGGAAACAGGCTCCAGGCTCTGAGCCATCAGCCCAGAGCCTGACGCGGGGCTCGAACTCACGGACCGCGAGATCGTGACCTGGCTGAAGTCGGACGCTTAGCCGACTGCGCCACCCAGGCGCCCCTGGTGCATTAAGTTTTGAAGGGCCACTATCTGTACTGACTCGGTCCTGAACATACCTCATATGTATGCATTATGTGCTCTTCAGAAACTTAGGCCAAACACTAAGTGCTCTCTGACAGCAGGGCAATCTTTCCTGTGGGATGTCAGAAACTACTCTTGGTTAGCACAGACACAGTGTGAGAACTCACCATCACTCCCTGCGAGCTCACTGTGTGATTGACAGCCTCACTGGCCCACACAGCCTGCAAACAAAGTCCCAGTTAGCAAATAGCAATGGGATGGGAATGGCTCTATGGACAGCCAAAGTTTCATATTAGATGAGAATGGAAGAAAGCTGAGAGGGAAATGTCTGCTTCCATTTGCCCTTGCCCCAGAAGTGAGGTCAGCTGCCTCCCAACACCTTTGGCCCTAGATACACACAGCTATTCTATGCTGGGTATTTTCCACTGACCTACATTGAATGTTGTCAGTATAGATCTAGAAGGCATGTTGCAGGACTCCTATGGCCCAACATATTCTACTCATCCAGAATCCTCAATTAAAATCAGAGGGAATTGCTCTGAATCATGGACCCTAATTGGTCCATGACAGATTCTAGTTTGAAAAAGAGTAAAAGGGGGCACCTGGGTGACTCAGTCACTTAAGCCTCTGACTCATGGTTTCAGCTCAGGTCAGGATCTTGCAGTTCATCAGTATGAGTCCAACGTCGGGCTTTGTGCTGAGAGCTCGGAGTCTGGAGCCTGCCTCAGATTCTGTGTCTCCCAATCTCTCTCATCCCTTCCCCCTGTGCTCTCTCTCTCTCTATTACCCTCAAAACTAAATAAATATTTTTAAAAAATTGAAGACAAAAAGGATGGGGTCCTAGGTGGCTTAGTGGGTTAGCCATCGGTTTATCGCTAAGGTCATGATCTCATGGTTTGCAAGCTCAACCCCCACATCAGTTTCTCTCCTGTCACCATGGAGCCTGCTTGGGATAATATTTGTCTCCCTCTCTACCCCTCACCACATGCTCTCTTGCTCTCTCTCTCTCTCCCTCTTTTTCTCTCAAAAATGGAAATAAACACAGAGAGGAAAAGGGTGGAAATCAATACACAGAGGGACAGTGTTCCTATGAAAGATAAGAATGAGATAAGTCTGAGGATGAAATGACTAGCACAACTCCTGGCAAGCTGTGTCAGGAATAAGAAACACATATGGGCTAGGGCAAAGGGAAACCTCCACTGTTTACAATGGGAGCCCTCATGGCAAGATGCCTGTATTCTTACTTGAGAAAGAGAAAGAAAGCCTTGGAGTTCACTGTTTTTCCTTCCCATCCTATGAGTGGATAGAGGCAGCAGTGATTCAAGTGTAGGGGGTTTGAGTTCAAGTGTTTAGAACTGGACTGTGGTGCAATAGTTCTTGAATGATCTCCTTCAGTGCTAAGCACATCCTCGAGAATACTGCCCATGGGTGAACCAGCTGCTCTTCAGACAGAAAGCATCTGTAACAGCCAGGGAGAGACACAGGTTGTCTAACCCTCATCTCTTTTATGAGCCAGCCAAACACCAAGTACTCTCAGGAAGGCAATCTTTCCTTTGGGATATCAGAAACTGCTCTTGGTTAGCACAGCCCAGAGTCAGAGCTCATTGGGAATGGCTGGGCATTCACTATGTGGGGGACAGCCTCATCAGCCTTGCTTGGGACCCAAGACATAATTATCAATACAGCCAGGGAATTGGAATGGCTACACACAGGACCAAAGGTTTTCATTTCAGCTGAGAATGGGATAACGCTGAGAATGAATAGTCTAGCTCCATGTTCCTCTTGTCCCAGAAATGAGGATAGCTCCCTCCTGATACCTCTGACCCTGACTACACACAAGTTTCCTGCTGGGCACCTTGAAATGCCCTGGGCTTGTCTTTGTCAACAGAGTTCTGAAAGGCCATTTTTTAGGGACCCTGTGGTCCAGCGTATTCCAGAGTGGCGAGAACTTGGCCAGACTCCCTAGTGAAAAGTAGAGGAAATGCCTCTGTGACACTGTACCTGAATGGACAACAAGGAGAACTGAGTTTGAAAAAGAGCCACAGGGTGGAGGAGAAAACACAGAAGGCCAAAATTCTTTATTAAGAGAAGACAATGGGATATAGCAAAAAAAAAAAAAAAAAAAAAAAAAAAATGAAACGACTAGCACAATCTCCTGGCAAGATGGTTTTCGCAGGAGTAAGAACACTGTGTGAGCGTGAACAAACAGAAACCTCCTGCGTTGTTCCTTCATAAGGAGATGGAAAGTTTCTGGCATTTGATTTTTTTTTTTTTTTTTCCCTGTCCTCTGAGGTAGTCATGCTACACAGTTAGACTTTTCTGGCTTGTGACTGACCCTCAAGTATTTGCAAAGTGGCTCTGTTGCACTGGTCCTTGAATGGGCAGTTTCCGCACGTTCTGCAGGCCCTGAAGAAGACTGCAAATGGGTGGCCTGTCTGCTCTTCAGAATGAAGGCATCTGTAGCAGCAGTTGATGTTCTGCTAACTATTCCCATACCAACTCCAACCTTTCAAGCACCAAGTCATCAGTGATGGGGGTCAGTGTATCCTTCTGTGTATCAGAAACTGAATGCTTTCAGATTGCATGGGAGCATCATGGAAACTTTCCACCAATGCCTGGTTTTTCACTGAGTTATTGGCAGGCTCACTGTGCCTAGTGGGAAGCAAGATATAATTAAACAAAGCACAAGGGATAGGGCACCTGGGTGGATCAGTCAGTTCAGTGACTGACTCTTGATTTCAGCTCAGGCCATGATCTCATGGTTGTGAGGTCAAGCCCCACACCAGGTTTTGTGCTCACAGCATGGGGCCTGCTTTGGATCCTTTCTCCTTCTTTCTGCCCCTACCCTACTCATGCTCTCTCTCTCCCTTTCACTCTTACTCACTCAAAAATGAGCAAAGTTTAAAACAGTTTTCAAAAAAAAAAAACCAAAGAAAAGCAATAATGAAATGGGAAAGGACACATGGAGGGCCAAAGTTCATCCTTTCCAATGAGAAAGGGATCAAGCAGAGAATAGAGTGACTAGTATAATCTATTTGCAGCTGGCTGTCTTCAGAATAGGAAGCACCTCTGCACTGGGGAAAGGCAAAAACACCACTGGTTTTACCTGGAAGCCCAGTCCAGAGGAAACCTTCAGCTGGAATTCAAATGAGAATGGGATACAACTGAAAATGTATGGTGTGGCTCAGTGTTTTCTTGTTGCAGGAGCAGGACTGTTTTTCTCCTAACTCCTCTGGGCCTCCCTACATGCAAACATTCCATGCTGGGCCCCCTCAAATGCGCTAGGTGTCCTGATGTACTCATGGTTCTAAAACACACGTGGTGACAGGCCCCATAGGCCAAAGTATCCCAGAGTCCAGAAAACTTGACCAAAGTCTTCAGTTAAAATGAGACTGCATTGGTCTTAATATTTGGCCCCAAATGCCTACCAGAGGAGACCCAGTGTGAACAAAAGACAAAAATGGACTTGGATAGATACACAGAGGGCCAAAGTTCTTTCTTCCAGAGGAGAATAGGATAAATCAAAGAATGAAGTGACTAACATAATCTCAAGTGTAAGACATACCAATGGCTTAGGTCCAGGGAAATGTCCATTGACTACACCTGACGCCCCTACTGCAAGAAATGTTCATCCAGAAGGTAGGTAAGCCAGGAATTCTTCTGGCCATTGCCTTTTCTCCTGCCCTTTCCATCAAGTATAGATGCAATAGTCCTTCAGTGATTCAAGGTGAGTCTCCCTGCAGACCTTCAAGTCTTTGGAACCAGGCTCTGGAATCTTTGCCTGGCTCTTTGCCTGTAACCAGGCAGGAATCTTTGCCTGGGCTCTTTCTTCATTGACCCATGTCTGGGAGCAAACTGCCCATTTGAGAGCCTTCTGCTTTTCAGAATGAAGGCAGCTCAATGAGCCTGGTGAGCGTCACAATCGGGGTAAACATCCCAATGCCACCTGCAGCCTGTCAAGCACCACACTGTCAGTCAAAGGAGAGCAATTTTCTCTTTGGGATGTCAGAAACTGATTGCTCTTGGTTAGTGCAGGCAGTCGTGGGGAGCTCTCCATTAATCCCTGAGTGCTTTTTATGTGAATGATTACACCATTTCTCCTGAGCATGACCCAAACCTCGTTAGAAAATCCGCAAGGGGATGAGAACATATGCAGGGCCAGAGTTCTTTATTTTAGGAGAGAAGTAGGATATAACTCAGAAGGCAGTGCCAAGCTTCATTTCCCCTTTCTGCAGAACTGAGGCTGGCTCCCTCACACTCCTCTGTCCCTGCCTACCTGCAAACATTCTGTGCTGGGCTCCTTCCAATGCCTTATGTTTTTTGTAGCCAAGGTAAGGCTGAAAGGCAAGCCCTGTGTGTGGGCCCATGTTGCCAACTTTGCTCCAAGTTGGGAGGATGTGGCCCTACCCCCAACCTGACAAGAGAGGACATGGCTCTTGTATTCTGGCCCTGAATGCCCACTGTGAATGCCTAGGTAGAAAAAGTGCCAGGGGATGGGAATGGAGACATCAATGGCCCATGTTCTTCACTGCAGATTAGGACAGCATAATGCTAAGAGTGAAATGAGTAGCTAACCTCCTTCTGGCCCCAAAAGGGAGGTCAGCCCCCTCCCAGCTGCTCTGGACTTAGCCTATGGGCAAAAATTCTGTTCTGGGCACCTTTCAATGCCTTAGGCCTCCCTTTGTCAACAGAGTTAGGAAAGGCAAGTCTCAAGGGGCCCCCTTGCTCAACTTATCCCTGAGGAAGTTGAGCTCAAGGCGACTGTCCAGTTAAAAGTGAAGGAGATCTCTCTTGGACACTGGCTGTGAATGTCTCACAGAGAAGACCTAGTTTGAAAAAAACCATGATAGAAATGGATACATAGAGTGCCAAAGTTCTCCTTAAGGAAATAAATCTGAGAATGAAGTGATCAGCACTCTTTTGGCAAGCTGGCTGTCTTGGGAATGAGGAACACCTCTTGGCTGCGGCAAAGGAATCCTCCATTGGTGACCTTGGCAACCAGTTTTGTAAGAATTCTTCCTGTGGGATGACAGAAAGGGATGAGAAGCTTCTGGGACTGAGTGGATTTCTTACCCTGACCTACAGTGGAGAGTCACCAAGCATTTTGTTGTAATGGGTTTTGACACTTCTGGGTTTGGAATCAGGCTCTGTGGAAGTATTCCTTGAACAGGCAATGTCCCGGCCACTTCTGGAAACTAAATGCCCATGTGATAACTGTTTGCTTTATCATATGAAGGCATCTCAAACAGCCAGGGGAGGGAGGCAACATGGGTAACCCTCAAGGCCAAGCCCCACAAGGTCGGTCATGGTAGTTCATCGTTAACTGGTGATACTAGAAACTAATTGCTCTAGGCTAGCATAGGATGGAGTGGGAGCTGGCCACCAATCCCTGGGCGTGTGCTGTGTGAGTGAAAGCCCTACCACATTTCATTGTGACTCAAGACCTCCTTCAAAAATAGCTAGGGGATCCGAATGGATACATGGTGTGTCAAAAGTCTTCATTTCAGCAGATAATAGGATAAAACGGAGAAGGAACTTACCAGCTCTGTTACTCTTCTCCCTACAATTGACGATGCTTCCTCCCAGTTCTCTGGCTTTGCCTATACACCAACATTTTGTTTGGCACCTGCATGTGCTCTGTCTTTTTCTTGTCAAAATATTTCCAAAAGGCAAGTCTCAAGAGGCTTTTTGCCCAACCTATGCCATAATCAGGATGTCTTGGCCAGGCTCCCCAACTAAAATGAGGGGACATTGCTGTTAGGTCTGGCGTTGAATTCTCTACAGTGGGGACAAAACAAGAGCAAGGGGTGGGAATGGATACACAGAAAGCCAATGATCTTCATTTCACACGGGAATGGCATAATTCTGGGAATAAAGAGAATAGCACAATCTCCTGCCAAGCTCACTCTTTTCTGAAGGAACAAGCACAAGTGGGCTGGGTAAATGGGAATCATCCATCTGCTGCTTCATGAGGGAGCATAAGGAAAGCTGAGGGCAAAACCCAAGCTAGTATTACCTAACCACCCCCAGGTAGGATATGTGTGACATTCTTCAGGCAATGCTGGCTCCCAAGGGTAAAAGAAATCACAGGAAACAAATGGTTAAAGTGATAGAGCCCCCATCAATTGACAAGAATTTAGTAAATTACAAGAAAAAGGCAGGGGCCTAATCTCCAGAAACCTACAGACTCAGTTTCCTGGAACCCCATCACCCTGCCCTCCATAGTGATGTGAGGAACAAAGGCAAGAAGAAAATGGCATATAAAACTGAATTTCCTGGGGTGCCTCTGTGGCTGAGTCCATTAAGCCTCAGACTTTTACTCAGGTCACAATCTCACATTTCTGTGTTCCAGGCCCATGGGACTCTGTGCTGACAGCTCCCAGTCTGGAACCTGCTTCAGATTCTGTCTCCCTCTCTCTCTCTCTCTGCCAGAGAGCTGGGTTGCAAATTCCTTCTCTCTCTCTCTCACTCGATCGCTCTCGCTCTCACACTCCCCTCTCTCTTAAAAAAATAAATACACATTTTTTAAAAAAAAAAATTAAAACTTAATTTCCTGTCCCCTGCAGCTCATTGAGAAATACTTGAGGGCAGAGTCCAATTGGCAGAGTCCAATGTTTCTCCAGAAACTCCCTTCTGTCTTAATGTAAATGTTTTGATAGAGGGAAAAACCTCTTTAGCTTGACAATAGCTAGGCCTCCAGTAATCTGTGAGTCCTTAGCATATGAAAGTCTCCTTGTAAACTTGACATTTAACTTTACCTAGCCCAAGCCCCTGGTATAGAAACAGGCTTTCCTATATATGAAGGACCCAAAGCTAATATCCTCAATGGGAAAAAACTGAGAGCTTTCCCCCTAAGGTCAGGAACAAGACAGGGATATCCACTCTTGCCACTGTTTTCAACATAGTATTGGAAGTCTCAGCTTCTGCAATCAGACAACACAAAGAAATAAAAGGCATCCAAATCGGCCAGGAGGAGATAAAACTTTCACTCTTTGCAGATGACATGATACTCTATATAGAAAATCCAAAAGATTCCACCAAAAAACTGCTAGAATTGATTCATGAATTCAGCAAAGTTGCAGGATATAAAATCAATGCACAGAAATCGGTTGCATTCCTATACACCAACAATGAAGCGACAGAAAGAGAAATCAAGGAATCGATCCCATTTACAGTTGCACAAAAAAACATGAAAAACTTAGGAATAAATCTAACCAAAGAGGTGAAAAATCTATACACTGAAAACTATAGAAAGCTTAGGAAAGAAACTGAAGAAGACACAAAAACGTGGAAAAAGGTTCCATGCTCCTGGATAGGAAGAACAAATATTGTTAAAATGTCGATACTACCCAAAGCAATCTACATATTTAGTGCAATGCCTATCAAAATAACACGAGCATTCTTCACAGAACTAGAACAAATACTGCTATAATTTGTATGGAACCAGAAAAGACCCTGAATAGCCAAAGCGATCTTGAAAAAGAAAACCAAAGCAGGAGGCTTCACAATCCTAGACTTCAAACTATACTACAAAGCTGTAATCATCAAGACAGTATGGTACTGGCAAAAGAACAGACAGATCAATGGAACAGAATAGAGAACCCAGAAATGGACCCACAAATGTATGGCCAACTAATCTTTGACAAAGCAAGAAAGAATATCCAAATAAAATTAACACAGTCTCTTCAGCAAGTGGTGCTGGGAAAACTGGACAGCATCATGCAGAAAAATAAACCTGGACCACTTTCTTACACCATACATAAAAAACTCAAAATGGATGAAAGACCTAAATGTAAGACAGCAAGCCATCAAAATTCTAGAGGAGAAAGCAGGCAAAAACCTCTTTGATCTTGGATGCAGCAACTTCTTACTCAACACATCTCCAGAGGCAAGGGAAACAAAAACAAAAATGAATTATCAGGACCTCATCAAAATAAAAATCTTCTGCACAGTGAAGGAAACAATCAGCAAAACTAACAGGCAACCGGTGGAATGGGAGAAGGTATTTGCAAATGACATATCAGATAAAGGGTTAGTATCCAAAGTCTATAAACAACTTATCAAACTGAACACCCCAAAAACAAATAATCCCGTGAAACAATGGGCAAAAGACATGAATAGACACTTCTCCAAAGAAGACATCCAAATGGCCAACTGACACATGAAAAAATGCTCAGCATCACTCATCATCAGGGAAATACAAATCAAAACCACAATAGATACCACCTTACACCTGTCGGAATGGCTAAAATTAACTCTGGCAACAACAGATATTGGCAACGATGTGGAGAAAGAGGATCTCTTTTGCATTGTTGGTGGCAATGGAAGCTGGCGCAGCCACTCTGGAAAACAGTATGGAGGTTTCTCAAAAAACTAAAAATAGAACTACCCTATGACCATCAATTGCACTACTAGGCATTTATCCACGGGATACAGGTGTGCTGTTTCAAAGGGCCACATGCACCCCCATGTTTATAGCAGCACTATCAACAATAGCCAAAGTATGGAAAGAGCCCCAATGTCCATTGATGGATGAATGGGTAAAGATGTGGTATATATATACAGTGGAGTATTACTCGGCAATCAAAAAGAATGAAATCTTGCCATTTGCAACTACATGGATGGAACTGGAGGGTATTATGCTAAGTGAAATTGGTCAGAGAAAGACAAAAATCATATGACTTCACTCATATGAGGACTTTGAGAGACAAAACAGATGAACATTAAGGAAGGGAAACAAAACTAATATAAAAACAGGGAAGCGGACAAAACAGAAGAGGCTCATAAATATGGAGAACAAACTGAGGGTTATTGGAGGGGTTATGGAAAGGGGGATGAGCTAAATGGGTAAGGGGCACTAAGGAATCTACACCTGCAATCATTTTTGCACTATATGCTAATTTGGGTGTAAATTTTTAAAAATAAAAAATAAAATAATTTTAAAAGAAAATGTAGAAAGCAAAACAAAACTAATAACTGTTGTTAGCTATAACAAAATAAAGCAGTCAGTCCCAGATTACAGCAAAAGTTGCATTTAGAAGACAAATGCAAGATATTTACAAAGTACCTCATAAAAAATTTATGCTGTACCATTCTATGGCCTTCAAGCTATGCGGTCAATACATTAACAAATCTTTAGAGGGAATCTATTATGTGACAAACATGGTGTATGTGGCTGCTATATGTCTGCCTTTTTTTAATGAGTTTCATCTTTCTCACTGAGTTTCTTATAAACTTTGGAACATTCCCATATTCTGGTTAACTATTCTAAAATTTTAAATAAATTATGTTAAATGAAAAAAAAGAACTGTTTCAAAATCTAAGCTGAGAATGATAAGTGCCATATACTTACCTCTGTAAAAACAACATTGTGGAGAACCATCTTTCAACTAACATCCTGTTACCATAAGTTAGAAGTGTTTCAAAACCTATTCTGGGTACTCTGTTAAACAAGTTGTGAAGAAACCACCTTTCAACTTAACATCTTCTTTCACTAAGTCAGAAGTGTTTGAAATCTGTGAGAGCTAGGATAGGGAATGTTCCCTACTCTCAACTCTGTGAAACAACATGGAGGAATAACCCATTTTCAACTAACATTTTGTTTCACTAAGCTTGTACTGTTGGAAAACCTATGCAGCAAACCAGAAGCAAAGTGCCATATACTTAACTCTGTGAATCAACACTGTGAAGAAAACACCTTTCGATTAACTTCTTGTTAGAAAACTTGAAAACATGAGAGGAACTATTGGGGATTAGAATATATTGTCCTATATTCAACTCTAACATCTCTGTGGTGAAATCATTTATTAACTATCATCTTGTTTCACTAAGTTAGAGGTGTTTGAAAACTAGGACTAGAAAGAAGTATAATGAAAGTGCCACATACACCAAGTCTGTGAAACAGCACTGTGGAAAACCATGTTTCAACTAACATCTTGTTTCACTGAGATAAAAATGTTTGAAAACCTATGTGGGGAACTATCAGAAGGGTGTCATATACTCAACTCTGTAACAACATTGTATAGAAAATTTCTTTCAAGTAACATCTTGTTTCACGAAAGGAGAAGTATTTGAAAACTTATGTGGGAAATCATAATGCAAGTATCATATACCCTACTCTGTAAAACAATACTGTGTTTCTGAAACCTGCCAACTAAAATCTTCATTCACAAAAGCAGAAGTCTTTGAAACTCTAGACCTGGATACATAACAAAAGCACCGTATATTCAACTCTGAAACATCACTGTGGAGAAGCCATCTTTCAAGTAACATCTTGTTTCTCTAAGTGAAAAAGTGTTTGAAAACGTATGCAGGGTCTGTAAGGAAAGCATCATATACTCCTCTCTGTGAAAAGAACAATGTGGAGAAATGATCTTTCAACTAAAATCTTGTTTCACTAAGTTATAAGTGTTTGAAAATCTAGGCCCAGAAGAATGATGAAAATGCCATATACACATGTCTGTGAAACAGCATTGTGGAAAAACCATGTTTGAACTAACATCTTGTTTCACGGAGATAGAAGTGTATGAAAACCTAGGCAGGGAACTATAATGAAAGTATCACACATTCAACTCTGTAAAGAACACTGTGAGAAAACCACCTTTCAACTAACATCTTTTCACTAACATTGAACTGTTGGAAAACCTATGCAGCAAACCAGAAAACACCTTTCCACTAAAATCTTGTTAGAAGAGTTTGAAAACACGAGCAGAACTATTAGGAATGTGTCATATATTCAACTCTGAGTAACATCTCTGTGGCAAAACCATCTATCAACTAGCATCTTGTTTCACTAAGTTAGAAGTGTTTGAAAAACTAGGACTAGAAATATAACAAAAGTGCCACATACACAAGTGTGTGAAACAACACTGTAGTAAAACCACGTTTCCCCTAACATCTTGTTTCAAGGAGATATGTGTTTGAAACCTATGTGGGGAACTATCAGGAAGGTGCCATATACTCAACTCTGCAAAAAAACTGTATGGAAAATTTCTTCCAAGCAACATCTTGTTTCACGAGAGAATGTTTGAAAAACTATGTGGGAAATCATAAGGCAAGTACCATATACCCAACTCTGTAAAACAATACTACATAGAAATCATCTGCCAACTAACATCTCCATTCACAAGATGTTAGGGAAAAATGATTTCTGCACACTGTGGTTTCACAGAGCTGAGTATAAGTTTCCTTAAACACACCTGCAAAGGTGGTCAAATACTTCTCCCCTTGTAAAAGAAGATATTAATTGAAAGATGTTTTATCAACAGTGTTCTTTCACAAATTTGAGTGCATTCACTTAGAGTTCCCCCATAGCTTTTCAAACACTTCCATCTCTGTGAAACAAGATAATATTGAAATAACACATCATGCTTATAAAACACAACACAGCACACATATTCTACACATATAGCACATATTACACCTTCACCACATGCACAGCACACATAACACACACACACACACACACACACACACACGTCATAGACCTCAAATACAAGAGTTACACCACACACAGAGCCCAAACACACCACACATTCACCACACAATAACCATATTATTATGACATTCATACACATACACACACCACCACAATAACCCCATATTTACATAGTCCCCACACAGACACTACACATCCCACACATACACAGTGCACACAGACACACCACTAATACACCACAAACACACCAAAACTATTCCACACACACTCCACAGATATACCACTCTCAACACACATAAAAAACCTTCACATACCACATATATACCACACACACACACATTCACACACCATACATCCCCAGACACCCCATACAGCACATATATATCCCATGTATATCACACATAATCACTCATTCCAAACACAGACACACACACACCACACATCCTTATGCACATGACAAACATACACCACACCCCTCAAACATATCCTGTAAACACACACCCTTGCTGCACAGAAAGCACCTAAACATAAACACATCACACACAACTACACATACCAAAATTCCATAAGAAAAATATACCACACAAATCTACCACATGCAAATCAACACACAACACATGCAGTACTGCCACATCTCCCATATATCTCCCAGACAACCCACATATCATTTACAGACCACACTTGTAATGCACACACACACAAAACACATACATGACACATGCACTACACAACACCCACACATAAAATAACAATACATGCAACACAACCCACACTCAACAGATACACCACACATACCCCACTTACACACACATCACACACAAATGTACCACATACACACCACAAAGACTGTACCTACTCACCAGACACATACAACACAAACCAGAAACACCAGAAACAACACCACAAAACACAAATCAAATACATACCATGGAGACAACTTCCATGATCATGCAGATGCCACAAACAATATACACACACACTACACAACACACATATGCCAAATGTACACCCCATATAACAAATACACAACAGACATATACTATACCCTACATGTTTACCACACAAACTATACATATAGCACACACAGTTAATATATATACTCCACAAACACAAAGCCTGCCATAATCACAGCCCCCACACAGACATCAGAGGCACACTACCCATATTCCACTCACATTCATACACCACAAAAACACCAGTCACAAACCACACGTATACATCACTCACACACAGATGACACATGCCCCAAACACAACATTGTTACACTATTCATACATAGCACATGTATGACACACATACACACCACACACACGTAGACCTGTAACAACACACACTACATGTATGTCACTCGTAAAAGTAATGTTGCACATACAGCATACATATACTCCACACACTGCACAAAAACCACACATAGACAACACAACCACATGCAACACACGCAACACACACACCACACAGATACCACACATACAACACACAGAAACAGACATATACCACGCACAAATAGGCTAAATGTAGACTGCACATACCCCATAGACATACTTTCACAACACACAGCACATATACATTACATAAAGGAGACCGATAGTTCAGAAACAAGCTATTCAACACACACAAGCTATTCAACACATACAACACACACACCACATACAGCACAATTTTAATACACACATGTTACATATGTACTGCACACACATACCTCACATGCACAAATCCTTACCATACCGATGTCACACATACCTCATAAGTCACATACACACACCACACATGACATAAAAACCACACTCACCATGCACAGCACACCTATTCCACACAAACTTCCACACGTATTTTCCACAAACAACACGTAACCACACAAACACCACACATACACCACATAGACACTACACATCCCACACCATGCATGTATTATCCACATGCACCACCCACAGCACCCAAAATGTACATACACCACAAACTTACCATACACACCACACTCACAACACACACAACACATAGACATACAAAAACCTCACACAAACACTGCACCCCGGTATATACCACACAAAATATAGACTAGTTAGTATCCAAAAATATACTACACACACACAGATTGCATGCACACACCTCATATACACCCCCAAAGACCACATGTCACACACATCACACACAAAACATGCATACACTACACACATAACACACTTATAACTGATACATATCACACATTGGCCACTTAACCCCTACACATATGTGAAGGCCAGCCCCACATGTATCTCACAAATATCACACATACCACAATCAATCCATATAGATACACACACATAACATTGCACCATGCCTATATTACACACACACACACACACACACACACACATGCCATAGAACCCATACAGTACATGGAAATAATACGCTCACCATGCTCACCACCCCCACACAATGTATACCACACATACACAGGAAATAACCACACATATAACAAACATACATCACATACTTTCCACACCCACAAACCATGAAAACACCACAGTTATCACAAAAATATCAAGGAAGCAAACACACCAGAGATACACCACACACACATAACATATGACACACAAAAGCACACACAAACACATCTCTCACATGCACACTGTACATATAGCACACACACTAAATACACATACCACATACACAAAACAAACACACACACCACACCACAAATATGCCAGCAACACACAAAAAAACCCAGATGTTGCACAGACTCCTCACATATAATACTTACACAAACACCACAAGTAGAAACAAAGGAAAATGACACACACATCACACATATACCAAACATACGCCACACATACCTCACATACACATTGAACATCCAACTCAGAAACTCCACACATACTTCATACACACAACACATTTACCACAACTCATACCACATGTACACCCATGCATCACAGACATAAAACATATTATACTGCACACACAGGGACAACCCATATTCACTGCACATACACCACACTTTCACCACAGAAACACACCCCACATACACACTATGCATACCACAAGACACTTGACAGTCCACACATACACCACTTCCATTCCACCCCACCACCCATATGCTGCATATCACCACTAATGTATATGACACACATCACAAATAAAACACACAAACACCACACAGAGATTGCACATATACCACACACTACATATAAATGACACACACACCACCTATGCACGACACCCACACCACTCATGTTCTGTACATAAAAGACAGACACAGTGTGTCATGTCACCTCTATTAAACACACAAAGTACATGCACGACAAACATAAAACACATAAATTACACACACACAATACATACATCACTCCACACATACACCACAAATATACAACATGCACACCACACATACCACAGACACTCCATATATACACACACACAACACATGCACTGCCCATACAATACATAGGTTACAAAGAAACACACATAAACCACACCCACACCATACATATACCTCGCCTACGTCACATAGACAGCACACACACACCACTCATAGATGCCACACCCAGCTCACTTATTAAACATACATCACTTATACACCACACATATATTTCACACACTCTCACTCATACCACACATACAGCACACAAGGAGGTATAGCATACATATACTGGAAACACACTAATGTATTCCAAAATCATACTCCACAATATACAACACACTCATCAATCAGAACATATTGTCACAGGAAACATAGCACACATAGCACCTATACAGCACACATACCTCATATATGCCAGTCATGAGATATATAACACACAAACCACCTATGCACACTAAATACACACCACACATATACTGTACACAATTCACACCAGCAAATTGGTACAACAATCATCAACACCACACATAACCCCACACAATGCATATGGCAGACACAAACCCACACACACACCACATGTATGCTACACTTATAAACAACACACACAACACACAAACACCACACACAACACATGTGCCACACAGATACCACATAAACACACACTATATATGGAAAAGAAGCACAACAGTTATACCATAATCACAACACATATAACATGTATATAGCACATGTGAACCCATATAAACCACCTATATACCACTAACACACCACACACACTCCACCATGCCACACAAATACCATAACCACACACAGACCACACTCATACCACAAATATCATACATACAAAATACACAAAAACACTTATCTCACAACCACTCCAGATACCATACACACCACACACATACAAAATATACCCATACACACCACACACACCAAACGAGATATCAACACAGACACACCACACATATGTCACACAACAGCCACACAGAGTACTCACTGCATGTACAACACACTCAATAACTTTACCACACACCTAACACACACCACACATATCATACATATATCTAGACATACCACACACCTCACACATACACCATGCATACATTTCACACATACACACTCCACACACATCACTGAAAGAAAAACCTTACACCATGCACATACCACAAACACACCAAACAGTCTGCCCTCACACAACACACAGCACAAAAATATCTAACACACACCCTTTTATATACCACAACCCACCATACATGTCCTACACACACAGCACATATTACACCTTCACCACATGTACAGCATACATATGCCACACACACACATACACACACACACTCTTCACAGACCTCAAATACAAACCACTTATACCACATACAAATAGAACAATTACATCACACATTCACCAAACAATAACCATATTCTTATGACATTCACACATACACATGCACACACACACACACACACACACTGCACATTAATGCAATATTTACATAGATCTACACACAGACACTACACATGCAACACACACACAGTGCACACAACCTCTAATACAGCACAAACACACTAACACTATTCCACACACACACTCCACAGATATAGCACACTCTCATACATACAACACATGCACACACCACACATATACCACGCACATGCACACACACACACACACACACACTGTACATGCCACATATGCCCTATACAGCACATATACATCCCACATATACCACTCATAAATACTCATTCCAAACAGACACATACACACTGCATTCACATCAGACACATACCACACATACTTACACATGTGCCAAACATACACCACACAT
>NW_026057578.1:49568430-49575694 GCF_023721935.1 Panthera uncia | reverse complement strand
ACATTCAACACAACCCACACTCAACAAATACACCAAACACATACCACTTACACACACATCAGAAACAGTACATACCACATACATACCACAGAGACTGTACCTACTCACCACACACACAACACAAACCAGAAACACCAGAAACCACACCACAAAACACAAATGAAATACATACTATAGAGACAGCCACCATGATCATGCAGATGCCATACTCAGTGTACACACTACACACAACACACGTATGCCAAACTTATACCCCATATATAAAATACACACAACAGATGTGTACTACACACTCTACACCCAGACCACATGTTTACCACACACACACAAACTACACATACAGCACACACAGTTAATAAATATACTACACAAACACAAAGCCTGTCACAAAACACAGCCCCTATACAGACATAAGAGACACACTACCCATCTTCCACTCTCTTATGTACACTACACAAACAGCACTCACAAACCACACATATACAACACTCATATAAAGATGATACATGCCCCAAACACAACATAGCTACACTATTAATACACAACACATGTATGGAACACATGCACACCACACACACAAAGACCTATAACAATGCACACACTACCTATATGTCACTCATATAAGTAACATTGCACATACAGCACACACATACTCCACACACTGCACACTAATCACACATAGATGTCACAACCACATGCAACAGATGCAACAGACACACTGCACATATACCACACGTACAACATACAAACAACACGCATGTACCACGTACAAACAGGCCAAACATACACTGCATTCTCACCATATAAACACACTTTCACAACACACAGAATACATACATTACACAAAGGAGACCATATTTCAGAAACATGCCCCCCACACACAAGATATTCAACACTTACACCATACACACCACATACCGCACCATTTCAACACATACATGTTATAACTGTACCACACACACATACCTCACATGCACCAATCCTTTCCATACAGATACCACACACACCATATATACCACATATACACACCACACATAAGCCACACACATGACATACAAACCACACTCACCACACGCAACATACATATTCCACACAAACTTCCACATGTATTTGCTACAAACAACACATAACCACACAAACACCACACATACATCACTGGCCACCACACATACACCATGCATATATTACCCACATGTACTACCCACAACACACAAAATGTACATACACCACACAGTCACCATACATACCACACTCACCACACATGCAACACATAGACATACAAAACATAGAAAATGTGTAACCAAAACATACTACACACACAGATTGCATGCATACACCTCATAAACACCACAAAGACCACACATGTCACATACACCACACACCACACATACACCACACACACAACACCTGATATGCCACACATTAGCCACTTAAGCCTTACACATATGTGAAAAGCTAACCCCACATGTATCTCACAAATACCACACATACCACAATCAATCCATACATACAGCACATATGCATCATGCCTATATTATACACATACTACACATACACAAATACGCATACCACAGAACCCATAGAGCATATGGAAATGATATGCTCAACACACACAGCACCACCACACAATGCATACCACACATATTCAGGCACTAACCACACATGTAATGCACATACATCACAAACACTCCACAGCCCCACACCACACAAACACCACAGCTATCACAAAAATATGAAGCAAACACAGACATCAGATATACATCACACTCATAATATACGACACACAAAACTACACACACAAATCTGTGTACCCAGCACACATACAGCACACACACTAAACACACATACCACACATACAACACAAACTGACACGCACACACCATGCTACAAATATACCAGTGACACACACAAAACATATTCCACAGACTCCTCAAATACAGCACTTAAACAAACACAAGTAGAAACAAAGGAAAAAGGCGTACGTACACATGTTTCAAATACACACCACACATACCTCACATACACACAGAACACTCAAATAACAAACTCCACACATGATTCATACATACCACACATATACTGCAAATCATACCACACATACACCCACACATTATAGGCATAACACACATACACTGCACACACAGAGACAACCCAAATTTAATGCACACATATCATATTTACACCACACAAACACAACACCAAATACACACCATACACAGCACAAGACCCTTCACACACCATACCACTTCACTCCACCCCACCACTCACATGCTGTAAACCACCAGAAATATATTTTACACACATCACAAATAACACACAAAAACACCACCCAAAGATTGCATATATACCACACACTTCACATAATCTACACATACACCACCTACACCCAATACCCACACCACTCATATGTTGCACATAAAAGACACATACACATCATGTGATGTCACTTATACTAAACACAAAGTACATAGACAACAAACACATAAAATACATAAATTACACATAACCATAATACATACATCACACCACACATGCACCACAAATATATGCACATACACCACAGACACTCCGTATATATCCCCCACACACATCACAAATGCACTGCTCATACCATACTACATTCCATAAAAAAACACATACACCACACACACACTAAACATATACCTAACCTACATTACATAGATACCCCCACAAACACACCACATACATGCCATATCCACCTTTCATATCAAACATATATCACATAAACCCACACAGATATTACACACACTTTCACTCATACCTACCATGCATACAACACACACACAGGCATACTATACATATACCAGAAACACACCAATGTATACCACACACATACTGTATATTATACCACAACATCAGCAATCATAACACATTCTCACTGGGTACATTGCACACAGAAGACATATACAACACATACCACATATATACCAAACATTTACAAGATATATAACACACAAACACCACCTATACACACCAAAAGCACACCACCCATATACTATACACAATTCAGAGCAGCAAATTGGTATAACAAACATCAACACAACACATGACCACACACAATATGTATGACACACACCATACTTATACCACACACATAACACATACAACAAACACCACACACAATATGCATGCCACCTAAATACCACATAAACACACACTACACATGGAGAAAAGCACACCAGAGATATGCCATAATCACAACTCATATACCTTATATATATCACACATGAACCCACATAAACCATTTGTGTACTGCTGACATGCCACACACAACCCACACACACCACACAAATACCATAACCACACACACCCCACACATATCATACATACAAAACACACAAAAACACTCTTCCTACAACCATTCCAAACAGATACCACACACACGACGCACATCCAAAAAACAGGCACAAACCACACACATTCCAAATAAGAGATATCACACTGCACATACATCACACAACAACCACATTCAGAACACTTACTCTGCGCATACATCATACCCAAAAACCTTACCACACATGTCGTACTTATACCTATACACACCACACACATCACATATACACCACACCCACATTTCACGCATAAACATTCCACACACACACACACACACAACAGAAGGAGAACCCTTACACCATGGACATACCACACACATACCACATAGTCTGCCTTCATACGACACACACCAAAAATATACCAAACGCACACCCTGCTTATATACAACAAACCACCACACATACACTACACATACAGCACATATCATACCAGCACCATATGTACAGCACACATATGCCACAAACACACACAAATACATTAATACTCAAATATAACACACACCACACAGAGATACCACAAACACACCACATATTCACCACAAAATAACCACATACTAACAGCATTCACACACATACACTCACCACACAATAACCACATGTTTACATAAATCCACACATATACACCACACATGCCACACGACACCATGCACACAAACCATACATACACCAGAAACACATCAACACTATTCCATACACACTCCACAGATATACAAATCCCTCAACACACATACAACACACACACACCACACATATACCACACACGCATATACACACACACATACACAGTGTATATATACCACAGACCCCATACAGCACATATACATCCCACATATACCACACGTAAGCACTCATTCTAAACAGACACACACACCAGATTCACATCAGACACACACCAAACATACACACATGCCAAACATATGCCACACTCCTCAAACATATCCTGCAAACACACACCCACGCCCACACCACACAGAAGGCACATACAAGATATGTATACCCTACACAACTACAAGTACCACACTTCCATAAGAAAAATATACCACACATATCTACCACATGCAAAATAATACACAAGAAATCCAGCTCTGCCACACCACCCATATACTACAAACACACTCCATCTACGATTCACAGACCACACCTGTAATACACACACACAAAACACATACATGACACATGCACAACACAAACCCCACACATAAAATTACAATACCCACAACACAACCCACACTCAACAAATACACCATACACACACCACTTACCACACATCAGATACAACACAACATACATACCACAGAGACTGTACCTACTCATCACACACACACAACATAAACCAGAAACACCACAAAACACAAATCAAACATATACCATGGAGACAACCACCATGATCATGCAGATGCCACACTCAAGGTACACACACACTACATACAACATACATATGCCAAATATATAACAAACATACAGCAGACATATACTACACCCTCTGCACCCAGACCATATGTTTACCACACACACAAACTATGCATAAACCACACACTGTTAATATATATATACTACACAAACACAAAGCCTGCCAGAAAACACAGCCCCCCCACAAACACCACAGACCCACTCCCAGTACCCATATTCCACACACATATGTACAACACACAAACACTACTTAGACACCACACATAACACTCAGATGATACGTGCCCCAAACACAACATAGCTATACTATTCATACATAACACATGTATAACACACTTGCACAGCACACACAAATAGAAGTATAAAAACACAATGCCACATATAAGTCACACACACAACCTGAACCCATGCACCATGTTACACTGCACATACTGCACAATGACACTCTACACACACAACACACAAACCACACAGACAACACACCCACATAAAACACATGCCACACACACTGCACATACACACAGCACACACAAAACACACATATATTCTGTGCACATATAAGTCAAGCATACACCATACACACAGCACATACAACACACTTTGACCACACACATCACATATACATTAAACATACAAGAGACATATTGTAGAAACAGACACCACACCACAAAAGACGTGCAACACTTACATGACACACACCACATGCGCTACAATTTCAACACATACATGTTACACATATACCACACACATACCTCACATGCAACAATCCTTTCCATACAGACACCACACACACCACATATATCACATACACACACCAAACATAAACCACCACACACATGACATTCAAACCACTGTCACCACACACAGTACACATGGTCTACACAAACTTCCACATGTAACTGCCATACACAAACAACACATGTCACAGAAACACCACACATACACCACATGGATACCACACATATACCATGTCTGTATTACCCACATGCACCATAAACAACACACAAAATGTACATACACTGCACACTCATCATACATGCCACACTCACACACACCTAGAAGACACACAGGAAACATCACACATTCACTGCACCCATGTGTATACCACACACAAAACATAGACCAGCTATTAACCAAAAATATACTACACACACAAATAGCATGCATACACCTCATATACCCAACAAAGTCCGCACATGTCACACTCACCACCCACACAACACACATATACCTGATACATGCCACACATTCACCAAACTCTACACACACATGACAGGCCGACAACACATGTATCTCACAAATACCTCACATACCACACTCACTCCACACACACACCACACACACATAACACAAGCACCATGCCTATGTTACACACACAGTATCCACAAACACACCCAGCACACAACCCATAATGCATTCACCACAAACACCACCCACACACAATGCATACCACACATACACAAGTACCAACTACATATATAACACACATATAATACACACACTCCACACATACACCACACAAACACTACACCTATTGCAAAAATGCCAAACACACATACTGTACAGTTCACACACATAATATACACCACACAAAACCACACCCCATATAGTATACACATAAACACATATAACACACACAAAATAGATGACACATAACACACATAAGTCATAATCTACACCACACAAAAACACACATATGTCTCTTACACTAACACCAAACACAGCACACACACCAAAGACACACAACACATATAACACACATACACTCACACACACACACCATACCACAAATATACCAGGAACACACACAAAACTGATACTCCACAGACTCCTCACATATAATACACACACATGTAGAACCAAAGGTAAAGCACAGCACAGATCTACCAACAGACAACATACACCACACACAAACATCACAAAAACACCATATATATACCACATACACAACACAGATATAACATGCCCATGCAATACATGAACACACACAACACACAAATTATAAACAGCATGAATATACCACACACACTACCAGCCACAAACACACAAACACCAGACATTTCTGAAAAATACACTGCACATGTCCACACATACGATACACTCAAAACAGTTCTAACACATATACACACACTGCATTAGCACACACATCACATACCACATTAGCCGCACAAAGACTACATATACACATATCACACATACACAATGCACAACATACATACATTACACACACCACATACACACTGCATAATCACCATGCATGTACCACAAACATATCCAACACAGATCATACATGCCCCACACACCCACAGTTATACCCCTTCAAACAGTATTACCACACTCAATACATATACACCACACACACCAAACATATACCACATATACAGAAGACACATGCCGCTTCCTCCACACATAAACTATGCATATACCACAAACTTTGCACTTACAGACATAAACATGACACATAATCCACACACCTACACCACACCTGTGTCATTTAGCAC
>NW_026057578.1:49544373-49568420 GCF_023721935.1 Panthera uncia | reverse complement strand
TGCACCCCCTGACACAAACCACAGACACCACACACACCTTGTGGTTACCTTCCTGAAACTGCATTGTTCAAGGTCTTTCCTGAAGCCTTTTACATACATCTGAGAGGAAATTTGTTGAAACATTCTTTATTAGTGTGTGTTGGGAAAGCTAGTATGGCAGAAGTGTAGTCTCATCACTTGAACATAACTAGATAACTAGCAAATCATTCTAAATACCCTGGAAATCAACTTGAAGACTGGCAGAACAAAGACCACAACTACAGGGACAGAATAAGCCACATCAAAGAAGGTAGAAAGAGCAGAGAGGTGGTTTAGGGAGAAATATATCAAGGGTGCCACAGAGGAGAGGGAGCCTTCATTGGGGAAAAGGGTGAGAAGGAGAGGAGCACACAGAACACAAGGTGAACATTTCCCCAAAGAACCATGAAAAGATGCTCAACATCACTCCTCATCAGGAAAATACAAATCAAAACTACAATGAGATATCACCTCACACCTGTCAGAAGGGCTAACATTGATAACAAACAACAGGTGTTGGCAAGGATGTGGAGAAAGGGCAACCCTCTTACACTGTTGGTGAGAATGCAACTGGTGTAGCCGTTCTGGAAAACAGTATGAAGTCTCCTTAACTGTTAAAAGTGGGACTACCCTGGGGCACCTGGGTGGCTCAGTCAATTATGTGTCTGACTCTTGATATCTGCTCAAGTCAGGATCTCAGAATCATGGGACTGAGCCCTTGTTGGGCTCTGAACTGGCAGTGTGGAGTTTGCTTGGGATTCTCTCTCTCTCTCTCTCTCTCTGCCCCTGGCCCCTCTCTCTGTCTCAAATAATTAATTTAAAAGAATTAACCTTTAAAAAGTAGAACCACTCTATGATTCAGCAATTGCACTACTAGGTATTTACCCAAAGGCTACAAAAATACCAATTCAAAGGAATACACGCACCTGATATTTTTAGCAACATTATGAACAATAGCCAGTTATGGAAAGGGCTTAAATGTCCATTGACTGATGAATGGATAAAGATGTGGTATCTATCTATATATCTATATATCATCTATATATCTATCTATCTATATCTATATATCTATCTATAGGTAGACAGATATAATGGAATATTACTTATCCATGAAAGTGAATGAAATCTTGTCCTTTGCAATGATGTGGATGCAGCTAGAGATATTATACAAAACAAAGTCAACCAAAGAAAGACATACCATATGATTTCACTCATATGTGGAATGTAAGAAACAAAACAAATGATCATGGGGGGGATAAGAGAGTGTCAAACCAGAAAATGTAGTCTTAACTACAGAGAACAAACTGGTGGTTAACAGACGGGAGATGGGTGGGAATGGATTATATAGGGGATGGGGATTAAAGAGTACACTTTGTGATATGCACTGGGTGTTGTATGGAAGGGTGGAATTACTGAATTCTACACCTGAAACTAATATTACACTGTATGTTAATTAACTGGAATTTAAATAAAAACTTTAAATAATATTCTCTATTAGCCCTAGGGAAAGGCCCCATGCTGAAGTGCCTAAAGGATCACTGTGCTTCAAGTGACATTCTTGTCCCTCATAGACTTATATAGTAACTCTTTCCCCAAGACCTGTGTAAACACGTGTGCTTTGCTGAAAGTACCCTTTGCTCCAAGAAGGTTTCCAAAAGCTTCTTGGGAATAGGTAGTCATGAGTATTCTTAAACCCTTATGTAGAAGCATTAGGAAATGTCCTAGCATTCAGTGCATAAAAGTACAGTGTGATAATGCATTCTTCTTGTAGATGTAAGTTTATATCTAGTAGAACTTTTGTTTAAACCCTCTATATTTGCTAATTGTGAATTAACTTCTCATAAACATCCAGTTAGAAGTGTGCTTACATGCATCTTTAAAATGCCCATGTATGTAACTGACTGAAACAGCTGTGTTCTAAATGAGGATTTCAAATTCCATTTAAACACGTATAATCACAAGTGATCTTAAACTTGTTTGTATAAGCTCTATGGAAGGGACTTTTATTGAAGGGCCTACCACGCTGCTTTTAATACATCTTTCATTTGCCTTTTCATGTACATATGTTTATGTATTTTGTTTAAAATCTCTTAAAATTCCAAAGGGAATGGCCATACACTTAACTGCCACAAACACCATTGTAGCTAAGGCATCTTTGAGTTAGCTGTAGATTCTTCAGATTCATCCAGTAAGAAGTGTGTTTCAATCCTTTTGAATAATCACTAGAGAATGTACAAGTACTAAACTGTCTGATACAACCATGTGCTCAGTAAATTCTCCAAATATTTTTAAAATACATGCAGTAACAAGTGTTATTAAATATCTTTGCATAAACACCTATACTTAATGACTTAAAACTAACTTGTTTCAAGACTGGTTAATGACTTTCAATACATGCAATTAAACTCATTGAAACCCTCTACGTGAGGAATAGGAAATGGCCAACTGCTTAACTGCTTAAAAGTACAGTGTTCTCCACAGAGCTTTCATGTAGGGATTCACATACATGTAAAAAGACCATTTGTTTACTCCTTATTTGCAAGAGGGAAATGACCATGTGTTTATCTTCCTAAAAGTAAAGGCTCTGTTTCAGGTGGCTTGCATAGGTCTGTTACACAGAAAAGAAGTGCTTAGAGTAAAGCACTAGAGAATGCACATGGCCTTAACTCCTTGAATCTGCAGTGTGCTTACATTCAGTTAGCATTTTAGGTCAATGTAGGAAGAAGTGCTCCTAACCCCTGTGTATACAAAATAGGAAATGGATTACTGCTTAACTGTCTAAAATTATTCATTGCTGAAAGTGTCTTACATGTAGCTTTTCACATACATCTCATTGAAACATTTGTTTAAAGAGTGTATGTTAGCAATAGAAATTGCCATGTGCTTCATTGCCTAAAACCGCAGTGCTTCAAGTGGCTTTCATTTCCCCCTTTAAAGTTTTTTTCATTTTTTTATTCCTCAAATTCCACTTAGTTAACATACACTGTTATATTAGTTTCAAGTGCACAATAGAGTGATTCAACAATTCCATATAGGCAACCCAGTGTTCATTATGACAAGTGCACTCCTTAATCCCCAACAACTATTTAACCCACCCCTCCATCCCTTCCCCTCTGGTAACTATTAGTTTGTTCTCTATAATTTAGAGTATATTTCTTGATTTCTCTCTCTTTTTCTTTCCCCTTTTTGTGTTACTTATATTTGTTTCATGTAATCTCTGTCTACGCACTTATCTTTTTCTTTCATTGGGGATAAATTTGTCTTCTCACTTTCTCTAAGTCTCAATGCCTGTCTGTGTAAAAAAAATATATGTTAGCAATACAAAACAGCCATGTGCTTAACTGCCAGAAGCAACACTGTACCTGAAGCATCTTTGAGTTAGTTTCACAGACTTCTCCAGGAAATAGTGTGCTTAAGTAATTCCATGTAAGAAGTAGGAAATGCCTATATGCTTAAGTACCTAAGAGAGCTGTGTGTTCCATGAGTATTTCATTAACTTTAAGTTCATGTAGTAGCAAGTCCTCCTAAACTTCTTCATGTGAATAGAATTGAAGGGCTTTATGCTTAACTGCCCAAAATTACACTGTGTGTAAGGGGTCTTGAGGGTCCATTTGGACGTTGGGACAAGAAGTATTCCTTAGCCCTTCTGTGTAAGCTCTAGAGAATGGCCGTGATCATAAGAACCTGAAACTGCAGTGTGCTTAAGGCAGATGTCAATTAGTGTTTCAGATAAATGTAGTAAGAAGTGTTCTTAAACTCTCTCTCTGTAAACCCTATGGAGGGGCTTTGGGCTTAAGTGTCTGAAACTCCATTGTGCTTATAGCATCATTCATGTAGCCATTGCATACATATCATAGGCTCTTTTGCTAAATCACACTATAATAGTAGAAAATGACCATGTTCTTAACTGCCTAAAACTACCTGATACTTCAGGTGTTCTTCATGTAGTCTCATAGGAACTTTCATTGAAACACTATATTAGCAAAGGGAAAAGCCACATGCTTCTCTGCCGGACTATGCTGTGCTTCAAGCGTAGTTCAAAACGCTATTTGGATACACACAGTCATAACTACTCTGGTGTAGAAGCAGTGGAAATGCCCTTGCTCTTAAATATGTACACTGTGGTCAATGCATCTTTTGTGTCACTTATAATGGATATCTAGTATAAACTTTTGTGTAAACCCTCTTTATAATATAGCCTTAGGAAATCCTTTTGTGTTTAACTGAAGACAAAAGACTGTGCTTTAAGCATTTTTGAGTTAGCTTCTTGGGTTTATCCAGTAAGAAGTGTGGTTAAATCCTGGTAATCACTAGGGAGTGCCCATGTGTTTAACTACCTGAAATACCTGTGTTCTCAATGGGTTTTCCAAATGACTACTAAATACAAGTGTTCTTAAACTTCATTATATCAACAATAGGGAAGCACCTTCTGCTTAAGTGCTTAAACTACACTGTACTTCAAACATCCATTATTAGCTTTCACATTTATCTCATAGGAAATTTTGCTGAAACACTGTATTAGCAATAAACAATGGCCATGTATTTGAGTGTCAAAAACTGTACTGTTTTTCATGCTTCTTGCATGGACCCCTTATCATTTAATAAAAAGTGCTCCTTAAGTGTACTCCATAAACATTAGAGAAATGCCTTCTCTTAACTTTATTTATTTATTTTGAGAGAGAGAATAAGCTAGGCAGGTGCAGAAACAGAGACAGAATCCCAAGCAGGCTCCACACTATTGGTACAGAGTCTGATGCCTTCAGCATTGTAGCCATGCACTGAAAAAAAGTTCTCAGACACTTTGAACAGATGTGCAGGGATGCCTCTTCCAGCAAAACAGCAGCAGCAACAGCAAACTGCTCATAGTCTTTATTTCATGTTCCCTTGGTATAAAGATCAAATAATGTCAAATCTTGAGAAGAAAACACAAAAAGTCCTCCAGACAGACCAAACACACATCTGGTGTTTACATGAAAGCATGCAGGGAAGATGTGCAGTCTCAAGGACTGCTAGGCAATTCCAGTGGGTCTGTTCCTTAACTGGCTCCTGGAGATCATGGGGCTCCAGATCTCATAGTGCTATGGCATTTGACAGCCTTGAGACCAGAACATTGCTGACATTTCATCAGTTACCCCATTCACTTTCCCAGACCTTACAATATACTCTCTAAAAATAACTCCACCCCCCCCCTTTTTTTTTCATTAGCAAGACCAGGAGTTGTCATGGAAGTGGTGAGCATCTGGGTATTGAAGAACACTTTGGGTGACTTGTTAGTGGAGCAAAGAGACATCACCATTTTGAGAACTGTAATAAAAAAACAAGATTATTTCCATAATTTGGCTATTGTTGAAAGTGCTGCTATAAACATTGGGGTACAAGTGCCCCTATGCATCAGCACTCCTGTGTCTCTTGGGTAAATTCCTAGCAGTGCTATTGCTGGGTCATAGGGTAGATCTAGTTTTAATTTTTTGAGGCATCTCCACACTGTTTTCCAGAGTGGCTGCACCTGTTTGCATTCCCACCAACAGTGCAAGAGGGTTCTCGTTTCTCTGCATCCTTTCCAGCATCTTTGGTCTCCTGATTTGTTCATTTTAGCCACTCTGGTGTGAGGTGATATCTGAGCATGGTTTTGATTTGTATTTCCCTGATGATGAGTGACGTTGAGCATCTTTTCATGTGCCTGTTGGCCATCTGGATGTCTTCTTTAGAGAAGTGTCTATTCATGTTTTCTGCCCATTTCTTCACTGGACTATTTGTTTTTTTAGGTATGGAGTTTGGTGAGTTCTTTATAGATTTTTGATACTAGCCCTTTGTCCGATATGTCATTTGCAAATATCTTTTCCCCTTCTGTCAGTTGCCTTTTAGTTTTATTGATTGTTTCCTTTGCAGTGCAGAAGCTTTTTATCTTGATGACATCCCAATAGTTTATTTTGGCTTTTAATTCCCTTGCCTTTGGAGATGTGCCAAGTAAGAAATTGCTGCGGCTGAGGTCAGAGAGGTTTTTTCCTGCTTTCTCCTCTAGAGCCTAAATGTCCATCACTGATGAATGGATAAAGAGGCTGTTGTTTATATAAAGGAATAATACTCTGCAATGAGAAATATGGCCTTTTGTAGCAACGTGGATGGAACTGGAGAGTGTTATGCTAAGTGAAATAAGTCATACAGATAAAGACAGATACCATATGTTTTCACTCTTATTTGGATCCTGAGAAACTTGACAGAAGACCATGGGGGAGGGGAAGGGGGAAAAATTACAGAGAGGGAAGGAGGCAAACCATGAGAGACTTTTAAAAACAGAATAAACTGAGGGCTTATGGGGGGTGAGAAGGAGAGGAAAGTGGGTGATGGGCATTAAGGAGGGCACCTGTTGGGATGAGCAGTGGGTGTTGTATGGAAACCAATTTGACAAGAAATTTCAAATTAGAAACAAAACATTATTAGCAATATTACAATAGTATTAAACCAAGAGTGTAGACTGAAACTGGAGAACCAGTTTTTGGTTTGATCCAGTTAGAAATATCATTGAGAGTGCTAATTATGGCCTGTTGGCCTTCTTTTTAAAGCTCTTGTAACTATTTTTGCAATCTGATTTTTGGGGTATGAATGGAGACATAAGTTTTCTCCTCTAAGGTCAATCCTCTAAGAGGAAGTTCTAATAGAGGAATAGGCATTAATGGAATATTTGAGTCTAAGTATCAGACCCACATCTGGGACTCCATATGGGGTTAGAAGTGTTGTAATGGAAAGGAAGTGACCAATTTCAAATACGTCCTTTTGAAGTTCTATTATTTTTCATTGCCATCAGTCCTTGGGGTCTGCATTTTCAAGGATCGTATTGTGAGATGGGGATATTTGGGTAAAATTACAAGAACAGTAGAGGTCCTGTGAGAAGCCATTATAGGACCCCATCTCCAGGCAGGGTCTGGTATAACTGGCATTGGGGGTTTGGGTACTCGCTTACCGTTAATTAGGTTTCCTCCTATTCCTATTGTGACAACAAAATGTTGATGTTTGATAGTACTTACCTGAGATTCGTCTTCTGGTGTTTTAAGCATGCTATTCATATGCCATTGTTTGTGAAGAGGGACACAGAGGCTTTGGTTAGTATTGCGAGCATTAGAATTATAAAAGAAACTGAGGGGGATGCCCAAGTGAGAAAAAGTCCAATTTATTGAGAGCTTATGGGATGGATAGTTAGATGAATCATCAGCATTAATGGGAACCCAGTGTCCTCTGATAATAGAGGCATCATTAGATGAGATAGGAATTTCAGAATCTTCCAAGGAGACTAAATAAAACATAGGAGGGCTAAGAAGATGAGCCCAATAGGTAAAAGTAGAGTGTGGGTGAGTAGAAGCAACAGGTAAAGTTTGAAGACACAGTCGGAGAATTAGCTGAGTTGGTAGTAAGAGATGATAGAAACATATTTTTAGGGGTCATGAGTATGCTTTATTGATTAAAACCTCTTTAGCCTGTGAGGTTTTTTAACATCACCTCAGGAAATGTCTCATTTAGCTGAGTGATCAGTCTTCTTCTTCTTTGGATCCGACATCCCTTGGGAAAGTCTACTGCCATCAGTTTGAAGTTGAGCATTGGATATTTGATCCCCTGTGCCATCTCATGATGTGTTTTTTTTTGTTTGTTTGTTTTTGTTTTTTTGTTTTTTTGTGTTTTATTAACTGAGCAGGTACCCACACAGGATCTTGAGAAAACACAGCAACAAAACCTCTCCCCCAGGTTAACAATTGTATTGGACCCTTCCAGATTGGCCCCTCATTGGGCAATCTATACTCTATACCATACCTTGAGTTTTGGGAGTTCCTGTTCCATTCGAAAATGTTTGAGAATTGAGGAATGAAAATTTCTAATTGTAAATGATTTAATGTAAATTAAGCTCTCATTAATCTTGCCCTCGGTGTGGTATTTCCCCCTCTTTTTTTAATAAAAATGATTTTAGGAGGCCATTTGCAAGTTTCATGATGGCTTGACCATGTGGGTTATAAGGAATTTTAGTGGAGTGATGTATATTCCATTGTTGTAAGAACTGTTGTAATTGTTGTAAGGTGTAATTTGGGGCATTATCAGTTTTGATCTGTTTGGGTACACCCATCATTGTAAAACATTCCAATAAACGAGAAATAACATGTGAGGTGCATTCCCCCCTCTGGGCAGAATCCCATATATATCCAGAAAAAGTGTCTGTAGACACATTTATCGAGTTTTACCAAAATATGATATGTGTGTAACATGTTTTTGCCATAATAGATTGGCTGTTTGACCCCGAGGATTTACTCCATGGGACAAGTAGGTAGGGGAGAATTGTTAACATTTTGGGCAAGAATGAATATTTTTTGTTTGAGAGAGAGGAATAAAAAAATTTGGAGAAAGAGTGAATGTTTTGGTGAAAAAAGGAAAGAGAAGTGACATCGTTTAGTTACCTGGTAAGGTTGTTGGGAACTTTATGAGCAAGGTATTAAGCCAATATTTTTAAGAGGGTTTTAGGCTTTCAGTTTTATAAAGTTTTTAGTTTTTTAAAATTGTTTTGTTATATTTGAGTTTATGTATGTCATTTTTAAATATGACATTTATTTAAAGTTTTGGTAGAAGAGCTAGAATTTTTAATGGTGTCTTGTTGTAAAGAGACTAGATTTTTAATGAACTCTTGTAAATGACTGCAATTGTTATGAAATAAAGATAATTTACTAAGAGCTTTTAAATTTTATAGGGTTTGGGTAGAGAAAAAAGTTAAATGTTTTAATTTGTGTATACATGAATATCTTACTGTATTTTTGTATATTTAGGTATTTTAAGAGAGTTTTCTAATCTGAAATGGCAAACATTAGACAACCAGCAATATTTTTACTAAGAGTCATAAAACCTATATTTTTTCTGTTTATTTAGTCCATGTTATTAATTTTTGTTGAGTTTAAATGTCGCTTTTTAATTTTGGAAATTTTTATCCATTTGTTTTATGATCTTAAAGATGCCAAATAATTATATTAATCTTAAAAGTTTTTTTTTATAAATTGTCTTGATGAAACACATTTTCTAAGAGCATCAGAACAATAATTATAAATGACAAAAGACTTAAAAGTGGACATGGTTAACAGTTTGATAAGAGTTTATCACGAGACAATTGACAAAGAAATTTAGTTAATTTTGTGGCATATAACATTTCGATAATTAGAATATCAAGTGATGACCTTGTATTAAAACATATTCAAATTTAGGTATTTTATATATATTTGAGTAGTTATAGCAAGACCCCAAGCAATACAACCTAAGGTTTATCATTATTTGTTTGAGCTTCCCAAGTAACATATTAAATAAAAAGGTCCAATTGGTTAAAATGATTTTATGTACAATTTAAATCTTGGGAAGTCTGTGAAAATTTTACAAACTTATAAAGCACCTCCTAAATAGGATTACAGGTCATTATAAATTTTAATTATTTATTTAACCAAAGAGGCAAAAGAGATTTTAAGGCAATTATGTAGATATATATAATTGTTAGCAAAACCTAGTGCCTTCCACATTGAGAAGTTTTGACTATAATTAAAGATCTGAGAAAGACAAAACATAAAACTTTGTTTTGTTTAGCAGACAGAAAAGACCTTTGTTTATATTATTAAATAGCAGATCCACAATCCAAGAAAACTTTTTTGAATACAGAGAAAAGTAGAATTTTATTCTTGTATTGGTGTATTTTTAAAATCCATTTATTTCAACCTTAGTCTCTCCTAACCACACATAAAATTTTTTTCCCAAAGATCTTTTGTTTCACTGACTTTCTACAACTTTTCTTCATATGTAGATTTTGTCACAAGCCATTTTTTATTCAAACAACCTGTCTCCTTTAGGACAAAATACTTTTTTTGTACCTTTAACAAAAATGTATTCCCATTCTTTATATCCTTTTTTTACATATCTCCTGCTTTTCTACATACAGAGTCACTTTCCTTATTTCCATTATTAATTACATTTAGCAGAATTTTAACTCTCAGAAACCTTAGGCTCCAGTGAAAACTAAGTAATAACCCATTGTGAACTGTCTGTTATATTAGAATTTTTTAAATGGCAAATTTATGAATCAGTAAAGCATAAAGCATATTTTTAAATGGTTCAAATATCCTTAGTTTTTTTGTAATAAGTTAAAAACATAAACATGTTTAATAATTAATGCCTTAGCATTCCATCTGATTTGGAAAAGGCTTAAATGTCTAATGAGTTTAATCCAGTTTATCATCCCAACAAAACCTTAAGGTTTTAGGTTATTAAAGACCTTGAAAACTATCTTAACACTTACCCATGAAAATCTTTAAGAAGAATTAGCCCTAATTTTAAGTAGCCTTTTTATTAACAAACTGCAACAGAGATAACATGGTCTTATTTGAGCTTTAGTAAACTTAGGTAGAAAAAAGTTTTATACTTAATTTTGATAAATTTAAAGACATTTTATTTTAATTAAACCAGCAAACTTAAATTAGTTTCAATACTGAATATGTTCCATTTGGGTCCACTGAAAAAGTCAATTTTTTTCCCATTGTCAATTTTTACCTGGGACTTCAGTGGGGAGATCTGAAGTGGGCAATGTGAGTCTAAGGGGAAGATTTTGACTCCTTGACAGCAAGGGGAGGAGGAAGAGCTGATGGTGCCAGAGGCATGGAAGATGTCAGTTGCACCTAAGATGGTGCAGAAACAGGAGGAGGAAAAGAAAGACAGAAGAGGTGAGGTGCCACCAAAGAAGGCTGGAGATGCATAAAAGCCCAGAGAACAGAGAAAGAGGTTTTCTGGTCTTAAAGCCTGTCAGTTTTGATAGATAAGCAAAGGCAGATACATTTGTTTCCGTTTCCTTTTCTTTTAAGTCCTGCCAACTATTTTAATCAGGTTTTTCTTTTAAAGCATGAATGGCAATGTGGCATAAGTCCCAGGTGTGTAAATGAGAGATCCTTATTGGATGAAGAGTATTTTTAAAGTAGTACTGTATGTGCTCCCAATCAGCCATTTCAAGGGACCCCTCCGCAGAGTACCAGGGGCATTACTGATAAATTATAGAGAGCAATTGGGTCAGATCTTTGTCTGAGACTTTACATCCTGATGAGTGCAAAAGCATATGGAGTTGCTTCTTATGTATATTCTGCTGTTTAGTGAAAACTCTATGATGAACATGAAAACAAAAGTAAAAGAAACAAAAAAATGAGGGGTTTTGCATGCCTAACTGGAACAGAAAAGATAAAGATGAGGGATATTTTTCTCATCTCATCATGGGTATTGAGTGCTGGCAGTTCCTACCTGAACGAGCATCATGGGCATCAAGTGCTGGTAGATCCTACCTGAATGAATGGACATCGTTTTCCCTGTTTTGGGTTTTAGAGATGAGGTTCACAGCCAGGAGCTAGTATATTCTGCTGGTCCCTGTTCAGGCACCATTTGCAGCCATGCACCCCCAAAAAAGTTCTAAGACACTTAGTCTGAGCGGACGTGCAGGGCTGCCTCTGCCAGCAAAACAGCAGCAGCAGCACACTGCACATAGTCTTTATTTCATGTTCACCTGCTATAAACATCAAAGAATGTTGAAGCATGGGAGGAACACCAAGAGCCTCCAGACATAGACAAAGCACACATCTGGTGTTTACATGAAAGCATGCAGGGAAGATGTGCAGTCTCAAGGATGGATAGGTGATTACAGTAGCTCATTCCCAAACTGGCTTCTGGGAGATCATGGGGCTCTGGAACTCATAGTACTATTATGTTCAACAGCCTTGAGATCAGAACATCACTGACTTTTCAGCAATTACCGCCATTCACTTTCTCAGGGCTTACAATACACTCTCTAAAAATAACTCCACAAGCATAAAGCCCAATGTGGGGACACATGATTTGTGAGATCATGAGCTGAACCGAGATCAAGAGTCAGATGCTTAACTGACAGCACCGCACAGGCACACGATAAATACTTTGTCTTAACTGCCTTGAACTATACTGTGCTTAAAGCAGCTGTCAAGGACCTAAATGTGAGACAGGAAACCATCTAAACCTTAGAGGAGAAAGCAGGCAACCACCTCTTTGACCTCAGCCATGCCATTTCTTGCTTGACACATCTCCAAAGGCAAGGGAATTAAACATGAAAATGAGAGAGCTATAGAGACAGAGGATCTGAAGCACCTCCACACTGTGAGTGCAAAGCTCGATGCAGGGCTTGAACTCATGACCTTGAGGTCATGACCTAAGCCAAAATCAAGAGTCTGCCACTTAACTCACTGAGCCACCCAGTCCCCCCACCCCATCCCTTGTTATTTTTAAATTATACTTTGGTTCCTACAAGGTACTATGGTCCTGTCAATAACTCAGTGAATAACCATTGATTGATGGAGAGGCTCCCACTCTGCTTCCATGCTAACTGATAGTAATCAGTTTCTGATATACAAAAGGATCGATTGACATCCTGTCACTGACTTGGTTCTTGAAAGGCTGGACTTAGCATGGTAATAGAGAGGAGAACTCCAATCAGTGGCTGCTACAGATGCTTTCATTCTGAAGAACAGACAGTTCACCCACTTCCAGTATTCTTTAGGACCTGCTATGTGCAGAAACAGCCCATTCAAGGACTAGTGCATCAGACCCACGTTCCAAATACTTGAAGGTCAGCCACTAGCCAGAACCTGTTACTATAAATCATTACTGCCTCAAAGGACAGGGGAAAAACAGCCAATGCCAGAAACTTTCCATCTTGTTCTGATGGCACAATGCAGGAGATTTCCCTTTGTTCCAGCCCATAGATTTTTCTTATTCCTGAATAAAACATCTGTCTAGGAGATTGTGCTAGTCTCTTCTCCTCCCTCCTCCCTCCTCCTCCTCCTCCTTCTTCCTCTTCTTCTTCTTCTTTGTTATATCACATTCTCTTTTTAATAAAGAACTTTGGCCTTCTGTTGTATCCTTTCTGTCCTGTTGCTCTTTTCCAAGCTAAGTTCTCACTGTTGTCCGCTCAGGGACAATGTCTCAGAGCCATTTTTTCTATTTTTAACTAGGGACTCTGGCCAAGTTCTTGTCACTCTGAGATATAGTGGGCCACAGAATCCCTAAAAAATTGCCTTTCAGTACTATGTTGACAAAGATAAGCCCAGGGCATTTCAAGGTGCCCAGCAGGAATGCTCTTGTGTAGTCAGGGTCAGAGATATTGGGAGGGAGCTATCCTCACTTATGGGACAAGAGGAACGTGGAGCTAGATATTTCATTCTCAGATTTATCCCATTCTCAGATGAAATGAAAACCTTTGGTCTTTTGTGTAGACTTTCCAATTCCCTGGCTGTATTGATAACTATGTCTTGGTTCCCAGGCAAAGGCAATGAGGCTGTCACTCACATAATAAGTACACAGCCATTACTAATGAGCTCTGACTCTGGTCTGTGCTAACCAAAAGCAATCTATTCTGATATTCCAAAGGAAAGATTGCCTTCCTTTGACTACTTGGAGTTTGGCTGGCTGATATAAGAAATGATGGTTAGCCAACTTGTCTCCCTCCCTGCCTGTTAAAGATGCTTTCACTCTGAAGAGCACTTTGCTTCCCCATGTGCAGTATTCTCAAAGAGTTTCTTAGCACAGAAAGAGAACACTCAAGAACTACTGCACCACAGCACAGTTACAAACACTTGAGCATTGGTCTTGAGGACAAATCCACTACCCTTGAATCACTGCTGCCTCTACCCAGTGATAGGATGACAAGGGAAAAGAGTGAACTTCAGAAGCTCTTCCTCTGTTTCTGAAGTAAGAATACAGGCATCTTTCCATGAGGGATCCCACTGTAGACTATGGAGGTTTCCCTTTGTCCTATCCATATGTGTTTCTTATTCCTGAGATGGTCAGGTTGCCAGGAGATTGTACAAGTCATCCCATCCTCAGATTTATCCTATTCTCATCTCTTATAAGGAACATTGTCTCTCTGTGTATCTATTTCCATACTTTTACTCTATTTTTAATACTTATTTTATTTTTAAGAGAGAGAGAGAGAGCACAAGAAGGGGAGAGGAAGAGAGAGAGGGACAGAGGATGCAAAGCAGACTCTGTGCTGACAGGAGAGAACCCGATGCGGGGCCCAAACTTGTAAACCACAAGATCATGGCCTGAGACAAAATTGAATGCTTGACTGACTGAGCCACCCAGGGGCTCCATCCTGTTCCTCTTTGTAAACTAGAATCTCCCATTGGCCAATCAGGGACAAGGGTTCAGAGCAATTTCTTCAGGTTTAAATGGGGATTCTGGATGAGTTCTTGTGACAAAAGAATAGGTTGGGCCATAGGTGGCCTGAAAACTTGACTTTCAGGTCTATATAGACAACATTCAATGTAGATCAGTGGAAAGTACCCAGCACAGAATATTCGTGTGTTGTAGGACCAAAGGTGTTGGGAGGGAGCTGTCCTCACTTCCATGGCAAGGGCAAATGGAGTGAGACACTTCATTCTGAGCTTTATTCCATTCTCATCTAAAATAAAAACCTTGGCTGTCCATAAAGCCTTTCCCATCCCATGGATATTTGCCAGCTAGGACTTGAGATGCAGGTTGGGGCACTGAGGCTATCAATCACACAGTGAGCTCCCAAGGATTGGTGGTGAGTTCTCACTCTGGTTCTGTGCTAACCAAGGGTCATTAGTTACCACCAAAAGGAAATATTGCCTTGCTGTCAGAGAGCACTTAGTGCTTACCTGGCTGGTGTAAGAACAATGATGGTTACACAGGTTTCCTTCCTCACTTGGCAGATTTAGATGACTTCATTCTGAAGAGCACAAAGTCCATGCATATATGGTATGTTCCCGGACCTAGTCAGTGCAGAAAGTGGCCATTCAAAAACTAATGCACCACAGGAATGGCTCCAAACATTTGAACAACAGCCTGGATCATGGACCCACTACCCCTGAATCCCTGTGCCCCTAAGCCATGATGGGAAGAGTAGGAAAAACAGCCAAGGCCAGAAGCTTTCCCTGTCTTTCAGAAGGAAATATGCAAACCTCCTGCAGACTGGGCTTTCAGGAGCAGCTTATAGAGATTTCTTTGTCTCTGGCCACAGGTGTTTCTTACTCTTTAGGACCTTGCCAGAAATTGTGCTAAAAACTTCATTCTAATCTTTTCCCCATTCTCATCTATAATGGAGCACATTGGCCTTTCACATTTCCATTTCAATACTTTTTCCTTTTTTCAAAATAGTTTCTCTCATGTGCCATTCAGAGGCACTGTCTCAGAGAAATGTTCTTTCTTAAGTTGGAGAATCTGGACAAATCCTTAAGTCTGTGGCACAGGTTGGACACAGGACCCTTCATTATTTACCTTTCAGAACTATGTTGTCAATGTGATGTAGGGCACTTGAAGGTGCCCATAAGATGGTCCGTGTATAGGCAATGCCAGGGGGTGGGAGGGATCTGGCCTTACTGCTGGGTGAGGAAGAAACTACATTAAACGTTTCATCCCCAGCTTTATCCTAATCTCCTGTGTAATATAAACCTTGTCTTTCCCTAAAACCCTTCCAACCCATTTTCCGTTTTCATAACTCAGTCATGAGTCACAACTAGGAGGAATTGGTCTGTCTGCCACACAGCCACCATCCAGGATTTGTGATGAACTAATGCTCTGATTCTGTGCTATTTGAGAGCAGTTACTTTACCCCTCCTGTCCATAAGTGCTTGTTGCTTGACTGGCACTGGTAATCTCTGTGATGGTCAGCCATCTTGCCTCCTCCCCTGGCTGATTGAAATGTCTTCATTCGCTAACGCAGATGGAACAGACATCCACAGTAGCCTGAAGGACTATTCAGCCCCAAAAAGCCCTTACAAGGAATATTACACCATAATTAGGTTACAAAAACTAGAGTACCAACAGGACCACAAACAAGCTACCACTGAATCACAGATTTTTATTCCCTCAGAGGTAAGGCAAAAAAAAGACCCAAGGTCAGAATCTTTACTTCTCTTTTTGAAATAGTGCAGGCCTAGTACCAATTGGGCACCCAGATGTAGGCAATCAATGTTTCCCTTTGTCCCAGCCCACAGGTATTTCTTATTAGAGACAGCAGTTAGCTTCTCAGGAGATTTTCTAGGCATTTCATTGTCACACCCCCCCCCATTTGTAATGAAGTACTTTGGCCCTCTGTGTATTTCTTTCCATCTTTTTGCTCTTGTTTTCAAACTAGGATCTCGCTGGAGTCCATTCAGAGTCAGTGTCTCAGAGCAATATCCTCCACTTTAAACTGGGGACTCTGGCTGTGTTCTATGACTGGGGCATAGATTGGCAACAGGACCTCTTGTAACTTTCCATTATAACTCTGTTCACAGAGGTCTGGTATATATGAGGGTGTCAAGCTGTGTATGTATGTTTGTGTGTCGGCAGTCATAGAGGTTTGGGAAGGGACTGACCTTACACATGAAGCAAGAGAAATCAAGGCAGATATACAAGTCCAGAATTATCCTATTCCCACCTATAATGTAGGGCATTGCCCCCCCCCATTGTCATTCCCAACAATTTGTTATTTTCTAGGTCTTGGGTTGTGTTCAGGGACAATTGGGCTTTCACTCACTTCACCAAACAGAGCCCAAAGATTGGTGCTAAACTCCCACTCTGTCCTATGCTATGTGAGAGAAAATAGGAACTTTATCTTAAACTTATGATGGCCTTCTTGTCCCTGAATGTTTGGTGCTTGGCCAGCTCTGGTAACTTCAGTGAAGTGTTGCAAGCTGGCTTTGCTCCTTTGGCCTTCATTCCTATCACAGATGATTTCCATATGCACACTATGCTTCAGGACCTGGTCAGCACAGAAAGGGCCCTTTCAAGACTACTGTATCGGGTCCAGGTTCAAAACACTCAATTACCACCTTGGAGCAGGAGCCTCTCACCTCTGAATCCTTGCTGTATCTATTTCCTGATGAGAATGACAGGAAAAACAGCCAAACCCTGTTTGCCCTCTCTTTCTGAAGGAAGAATACAGACCTCCTGGAGATTTCACTACCAGGTGTAGCCAGTGGAGATTTCCTTTTACACCAGCTCTCTGGTGTTTCTTACTCTCCAGATAGCCAGTCTGCTGAGATTAAGAGTAGGCATTTAATTCTAATTTTATCCCATTCTATTCTGTAATGAAGATCTTTGAACATCAGGTTGTCTATAAGCATTTTTTTATTCTTTTTTCAAACTAGGTTCTACCTGGGAGCCATTCAGATCAAGAGCCTCAGACGAGTGTACTCTGTTTAAACTAGAACATTCCAGTATCTATGGGATTGTCATGCATATAGTCCAGGTCCAAACCTTGGTGTGGAGTTCCCAGTCAGTTCCTGAGCCAATTGACAACTCTCAGTGTATTGTATTCCACCGGAAAGCAGGCCTCCTTGTCCATGGGAGCTTGGTGCTTAGCCAGCCAGGGTAAATGCAAGGATGGGTAGCCAACGGGGCTCCCTCCCCTGGCTGACAGACGTATCTGCATCCTGTAGAGAAAATAATTTATGCGTGCACACTATGCTCCAGGCACTGTTCAGGGCAGAAAGGGACTTTGAAGGGAATACTGTACCCAGGCCAGGTTCTAACCACTTAACCATCGGCTAGGAGCCCCAAACAGCCACAGCAGAATCACTGCTGCTCCTGTCTACTAATGGGAAGGGCAAGAAACACACCCAAAGCTAGGCTTTCTCTTTGTGAAGGAAGAGTGTGGGATCCTTGCTGACAGGGCTCCCACATGTACCCTGTAGAGGGCTCCCTTCACCAAAGTGCTTATTCTTGAGATAGCCAGCTTGCTAGAACATGGCACTAGTCACTTCATTCTCCACATCACCCCATTCTCATCCCTAATGGCCCTCTGTGAATCCATTTTCACCCTTTTCCTCTATTTTCAAAGTAGGTCCTTTCTGGGTGTCATTCCCTGTTGTCTCTCAGAGGAATATCCTCAGCGTTCAGCTGGGAATCCTAGTCCATCCTTGTGACTGCAGGATAGATTTGGCCAAGAGCCCCTAGGAAAGTTGGTGTCAAAACCTTTCAGGCATTCAGAGACCTGGGGTATTGGGAGGGCCCAGAAGAGAATGTTTGCACTTAGGCTAGTGAGAGGGCTGGGAAGAGGCCTGGCCTCCTTTGTTTGCTGAGGGACATGAAATTATACTTCCCCTTTCCAGATTGCTCCCATTCCCACTGGAAATATTGAACTGTGGCCCTCTTATGGTTGTTCCCTTCCCATGGATCAATGTCTAATTATGTCCCCATTCAGGCTTAACAGCCATGGAGATGTCATTCACTCAGCCGGTGCCCAGGGATAGATTTTCACACAAGCCTACGCATTTTGAAGTTGGGCACCAAGCAAGGAAGCCCATCCACTGCTAATGGCAGCACTTTCGTTTACTCAGACTTGGATTTGCCATCCAGCACCGACACAGAGGTGCCAGTGGGACCATTGGCATCAGTGGTGGGTGCAAGTCATGGCCACAAGGAGGATTCTGGGTCAGGTACCAAGGCATGAACAGCCCTGTGCTTCAGGCAGTGCCATAGCAGCCTCTGTGGCCCAGCAAAGCCAATCTGTGTTCAAGGTGTGGCAACCATGGCATCGGCCTGTGTAGCGCTGTCCCCCTTCAGCATCCTCAGCAGTAGCAACTGTGACAGATCTGGCTAGCAGAACTAGGTCCACAACAGCCCCAAGGACAGTGGCAGAAGACAGTAACTGGAAGATAGGGTGAAACCCATTAGGGCAGCACCCGGTGTTTGCCTCCTTACAGTTCACTTCTCCCAGCCCATGTTTGGAGTAATACATTGCCTTCATAGATGTACCCTCACATGAAATGGATATGCATGATGTGATGTGCTTAACAAAGCCAGGAATAACTTATAATGAAGATGTACTGAGTAAAGATGCTGGTCAGTGTGCAACATGCCTGGGAGAAATTGAGGGGAAGGTGCTACAGCAGGGTTGTCTTGTCCATTCATATACCATGGAGGTTGTTCTGTTTTAAAATAAATAGATCTTGCCCTGGGTATCTTTCATATATTGTAACATCTCATTTTGCAGTTGTTCTTGCCTTTTCAAGATACTTGAAAACTTGAAAGGATCCAAGGATCTGTCCTGGAAAAAGAAAAACACAGTCCTCCTGGGCCAGAAATCTGAGTTCTGCAAGACGCATGCAGAGATGAACAATCATACAGGGAAAACTCTCCTGCTGAAGAACCAGGGGCCCTTTGGCCAAACATATGCCACAGTCACAAGGAATGGACCAGAATTCCCTGTTGAGGCCCAATGATACATCTCTGATTCAAGCACATGGAATTGACCCCAAGGAAGGCTCAGACTTAAAATACAGCAAAGTGGTGCAAATGGATACAGGGAAGGCCAGAGTTCTGCATCAGGGATAAGAATGAGATCATGTGGAGAGTTACATGACTAGCACATGTAGTCATGTAGTCTTTTAGTCATGTAGTCTTCCCCAGCTTGCTGACTGACTCAGGACTGAGAAACACCTGATGACTTTGACAAAGAATTCCCTCTATAAGTTCCAACTAGGAGCCCTGTCAGCAAGAAGCCTGCCAGTGTTCTTCCTTCAGAACCAGAGGGAAAGCCCTGACCTTGGGTATGTGTCCTTCCCTTGGCATCAGTACCTAGGGGCAGCAGTGATACAGCAGTAGTCATGGATGTGCTCCTGGCAGGTGGGCAAGTGTTGGGAAGTGGGACTTGGTTCCATCTAAGTATTCTATCCAAAGTTACATTCAGTGCTGATCAGATCCTGGAGCATCCTGCCCATATGAAAACCTGGTGTTCTTCAAAATGAATGGATCTCCATTAGTGAGGGGAGGGTGGCCAACTGGCTATACATGCTCGTGCATACCCTAGCCATCTAAGCAACCATGTGCTCAGGGCCAAAAGGGCCAGCTCTCCTCTGGGATCAGGCCCAGAGAGTTTCAACTTGCTTAGGAACTGACTGGGATACTGCCACTATTCATACAGCCATGGCTATGTCATTACCAGACCCTGGGTCCTGGAATGTGAATGGACACCTAGGTATAAAAGCATCAGTGGAAATGGGGATAAGTACAACCAGTGTCAAAGTTTGGCACCTCCAATGTGAATGACACTGATCTGGGAAGGATATAGCTTTCTTAATTTCATCTCACCCCAGAGAGGAGGCCAACCCCCTACCTAAAATCTCTGGCTTAGCCTACACACAAGCATTCTCCACTGGGCACCTGCAGATGCCCTAGGCCTGGTGATGTCCACAAAGCCAGGGACCCTGTGGCCAAACCTCTTGCACACTCACCAGTATTTTACCAGACTCCCCATTTAATAGGAGGCGATATGACTCTGAGAGACAGCCTCTGAAAGGGTTCCAGGGAGAAGCTTGTTTCCAAACAATGACAACTATTTAGAATTGTTCTAATAGACTGCTAAGAAACAAGAGCTCAGGGAATGAAAGGCCAGCTCTGCTGTGAGATATCAGACTCTGAGAGCCCTCCATTGCCCCAGGAAGTGCCTGGAAACTCATCTCCAATCCTTGGACCTTGGTTGTCTACGGGATGGCTCCATGGTCTTAGAGAACAGACCCCAAGTTAGAAAAGCAGCAATGGGATACGAATGAAGAGACAGTGAGTCAAAGTTCCTCATTCAAATGGGTTTGGGTCAAACCGAGGAAGGAGATATCTTTCTTCCCTTCCTCTTCTCCCACACAGGAGGCAGGTTTCTCCTGTAACTTCTGCTTAGTCTACCCACAAGCATTCACCCTGGGCACCTTCACACACCCTAGGTTTGGGGATGGCCACATAATTCTGAAAGCAAATAGAAAAGGACACAATGCAATACATAAAGCACCATCACAAGGACACCACCAGACTCCCAAACTGAGAGAAGAGGATAGTACTCTAAGACACTTGCTCTGAACAGTTTCCATACAGAACCATTTTTCCAAAAAAAAAAAAAAAAAGGTGAAATGGTGGAGATGTAGATGCAGATATCCAGAGTTCGACATCACACATGAGATTTGGAGAATGATGAGAATAAAGTATACAGTACATTCTCCTATCACCCTGGTTGTATCTGGAATAAGAAATGCCTGTAAACATAGGGAAAGGGAGCCCTCTGGATGATTAAACCTGGGAGTCCTGTCGGCAACAATCCTGTTTTCTTTCCTTAGGAGCCAGAGATGTCTGGCTTTGTCACTCACTCTTTCTCCATCAGTTGATGGAGGTAGCATTGGTCGAGCTGTGCCTATTAGGTTTTGCTGGCTCCTGCTCAGGAGTCTGTAACAAGGACTTCATTCTCTAATCCTGGAAAGGGCCCATCCTGTGCTGACCATCTCCTGGTCCATATGGCCCATGTGCAAACTGTCTGCCTCTCAGAACGAAGGCAAATCATATCATGCCACAGCAGGTGCCCCAAGTTCCATAAAAATTTTAGCATTATTTGTTCTAGCTCTGTGAAGAATGATCATGTTATTTTAATAGGGATTGCAGTGAATATGTAGATTGTTTTAGGTAGTATGGACTTTTTAACAATATTTGTTCTTCCTATCCAGGAACATGGGATGTTTTTCCATTTTTTTTGTGTGTGTCTTCTTCAATTTCTTTCATAACCTTTCTATAGTTTTCAGTGTATAGATTCTTCACCTCTTTGGTTACCATAGGATGGAAGTAGGAGAGAAGATGGATTGTGTTTCATGGTTTTTTCAAAGGTTGTGTTGAATATGATGAAAAAGTTTCGGGTATAAATGATAGTGATGGGTACACAGCATTGTGAATGTAATTAATGCCACTGAGTGTACACTTACAAATGATTAGAATGATAAATATTATGTGTATTTCATCAGTAAAAAAAGTAAACAATTCAATAGAATAGATGATGAATACAGTAGCTGCATGTATGAAGGCATGGAAGCTTAAATGGTCCTATAACATGTGAAGCCGTGGGAATTTGACTAAATTTTAAAACAGCCAGGAGTCATGGGACTCTGTCACTAAGACAAAGCATGCATTTTAGTCTTTGCTCTGTTTTAGATGGATTTCACATGTATTAGATTCCATTTAGCTAGAAAGTCAAAGGCTCTGTTTCTCACTTTCTTCCTCTCCCCTGATTTACTTTCATTTGCACACCAAGGAGGATGGCCCAGCAACAGCTTACCTTGCCTTTTACCAATCACATCCATGCCGTCTTGTCCCGTGTCCACATCAAGCAGAGCTCCCTGAGTAATTTCTGAGCCATACAATCAATGTCCTGACAGTTACTATGTGTCCCCTAGATCTCCTGAATGTCCATTGGAGGACCTTCCCATTGACAAAGCAGAGGAAGAGGACCCATCTTTCCCCAAGGCAAGCTAGACTTTGCCTGAAATAGAAATGTTGCTTTATTTCTTTCCTTTTCAGATGAATGCAGACGTGAAATTCTTACAATGTACATTAGTAATGTTATATGCAGTTTCTTTGGTTGGGGAATGTTGAGTGGAAATCTATTACCAACTGATTCCTGATACAAAAGGGTAGTTAAAAAAACAACAGCAGAGAGAGAGGGAAGATGGCAGCGTAGGAGGACACTGGGCTCACTGCTCGTCCTGCTGATCACTTAGATTCCACCTACACCTGCCTAAATAACCCAGAAAACTGCCAGAGGATTAGCAGAATGGAGTCTCCGGAGCCAAGCGCAGACAAGAGGCCCATGGAAGAGGGTAGGAAGGGCGACGAGGCGGTGCGCGCTCCACGGACTGGTGGGAGGGAGCCAGGGCAGAGGGGTGGCTCGCTGGCCAAGCACAGCCCCAGAGTCTGGCTGGCAAAAGCGGAGGGGCCTGACGGACTGTGTTCCGACAGCAAGCGCAACTTAGCGTCTGGGAGGTCATAAGTTAACAGCTCTGGTCAGAAAGCGGGAAGGCTGGAGGACAAAGGGAGGGAGAGCTGCTGAGCCCCCGGATGACAGAGCTCAGTTTGGTGGGGAACAAAGGCGCTCGCCAGCGCCATCTCCCCCGCCCATCCCCCAGCCAAAATCCCAAAGGGAACCAGTTCCTGCCGAACTCTGTGCTTCTGCAGGGCCAAACCTCCGGCAGCGGATCTGACTCCCTCCCGCTGCCACAGGACCCCTCCTGAAGTGGATCACTTAAGGAGAAGCTAGCTAAGCCTGCCCCTCCTGCCCCCATGCACCTTGCCTACCCACCCCAGCTAATACGCCAGATCCCCAGCAACACAAGCCTGGCAGTGTGCAAGTAGCCCAGACGGGCCACCCCACCCCACAGTCAATCTTGCCCCTAGGAGAGGGGAAGAGAAGGCACACACCAGTCTGACTGTGGCCCCAGCGGTGGGCTGGGGGCAGACATCAGATCGGACTGTGGCCCCGCCCACCAACTCCAGTTATACACCACAGCACAGGGGAAGTGACCTGCAGGTCCTCACCACTCCAGGGACTATCCAAAATGACCAAACGGAAGAATTCCCCTCAGAAGAATCTCCAGGAAGTAACAACAGCTAATGAACTGATCAAAAAGGATTTAAATAATATAACAGAAAGTGAATTTAGTATAATAGTCATAAAATTAATCGCTGGGCTTGAAAACAGTATAGAGGACAGCAGAGAATCTCTTGCTACAGAGATCAAGGGACTAAGGAACAGTCAGGAGGAGCTGAAAAGCGCTTTAAATGAAATGCAAAACAAAATGGAAATGATGACAGCTCGGATTGAAGAGGCAGAGGAGAGAAAAGGTGAACTAGAAGATAAAGTTATGGAAAAAGAGGAAGCTGAGAGAAAGAGAGATAAAAAAATCCAGGAGTATGAGGGGAAAATTAGAGAACTAAGTGATACACTAAAAAGAAATAATATATGCATAATTGGTATCCCAGAGGAGGAAGAGAGAGGGAAAGGTGCTGAAGGGGTACTTGAAAAAATAATAGCTGAGAACTTCCCTGAACTGGGGAAGGAAAAAGGCATTGAAATCCAAGAGGCACAGAGAACTCCCTTCAGACGTAACTTGAATCGATCTTCTGCACGACATATCATAGTGAAACTGGCAAAATACAAGGATAAAGAGAAAATTCTGAAAGCAGCAAGGGATAAA